>NC_056728.1:1347527188-1347827188 GCF_019279795.1 Protopterus annectens
TGCAAACAGAATATTACCTCAGCTAAGAATGATAATTACCTATGGAAATAACTTTTTCAGGATTCTTGAGTTCATAAATAGATACTGAAATCTTATTGAAAATTGTGTGTTTTATGGAGATGTACTACCATATACCTGCCATTTTAGTTTCCACAGAGGAAAAAATAAAAATCAGAGCCTAGAATGGGTAATTTATGTAAAAGTATGTTCCTGTAGTATGCATTCTGTGTGGAGCAAACTTTTTGGCTGTGGAAAGAAGGGTTATCCCTAAATATGAATCATATTGTCTGTAAATGTGAATGCAATCTCTTATATAAACATACTTTGAAACACAATACTGCCATTTTCATGTGTATTGAAATTGACAAGCTAATACTAAATTGACTTAATAAAGGTGAATGGCATCAACAGATAGAAAAATATTTGAGGATTAATTTGGGGACATCATATATACCTAGTTGTTAATGCTCTATCATTGTATTTCCATTGTACAATGATTATTCTAGTTTACACTGTTTTATGATGTATACATGACATTCACATTGTGTCCACTAGATGGCATCATGGAATTTGGAATGATAATACCTGAACCTTTATGGATGGATGCCTGTTTTTACCAAATGCCATGGAAGTTGTTCTGTATTAATTTACTCACACTTTTACCTCCTCTATGAAGTATTTACATAGGATGTTATACCTCTGGGTAATATGCTTTGCCTATTATAAAACTGATGCAGTTATAATACAAGTGATGATTATAAAACTAATAATTTTCATGGCACTAGTGTTATATGAAAGTTGTGAAATACAATTTATAAATAAGGACTGCAAATAAAGTTGTTAAATGGATGTAACATATGTGGTATTGATAGCTGTTGCTTATGCATAATAATGGTGTGGTTTTGATACTCTGATGTTATTAGAAAGATTTGATTTGTTAAAAGTTATCATGTGATAATAATTCAACTTACTTAAGAGCACTAATTTGATGTAGTGCCTGTAGAAAGCAGTGATGACATGGTGAGTGTAATCTTTCTGTGTTTGTGGACTGCTATAGCAAAAAACAAGCCACTGCATTATTACAGGAATGCTGAATTTTTTAGTGCTATTTTATGTTTTGTATTCCATTTACTCATCACGAAAATCTCAAACCTTAATGTGGAATATGTGTGTGTGTCTACGTGTAAAATATATATATATATATATATATATATATATATATATATATACACACACACACACACACACACTATATATATATATATATATATATATATATATATATATATATATATATATATATATATATATAGAAAACAGAGAGATGGGGGCAGTAAGAAATATCATGGGATGTGACAACCAAGATTCTTGAAGGCCAGTAGGTTGTAAATTTCATAAACTGGCAGCTGGTCCAGACAACCTAAAGCTGTGAACTGGTAATGAGCTGCTTCTTGTGCTCAGGGTACATGGCTTGATTCCTTCCATCTTCATTTGTCTGCTGTATGACTCCGAGCAAGTCATTTAACCAGACAGGGCTCCCAGGTCATCCTGAAAGGGAAAGTTGTAACCAGTGGGTTTAAGCAGTCAACAAACAGAACCTATGAAACTAAGATGGGGAATTCACTGCTCCCTGCTCTTACCCATGCAGGCATTATTGACAGATTTGTAAATCTGAATATAAATCCTTTATGTTTTGTGGTTGATAACTAAGTTTTTTTGCCAATAGAAACCATGTGGTTAAAATTTCAGGTGCCGCTTCTGAATGCAAAAAAGTTACCAGTTGTAATACCATAAGGGTTATTGCTGAACATTCTGTCGGGCATCTGTTTTGCAGACTTTCAAGCCAGCACTCCTGGTCATTAGTTAGCTAAGTTTACTGATGACTATAAAGTGGGTGTAATTAATTCATTTTCCATTGCCCTACAGTTGTGTAAGCATGTGTAAACACTAGGTTAATAATTAATTTCAAAGAAAATTGTCTGAAATTAAGTGTGAAAAACTATAACTGGAGGTAATTGTCAAAAACAGGAACTTGAAGTCAACCTTAAAATTGCCAAAGGAGTCAGCACCAGTTTCAGTGCCTCAAACGTGTACAATGAAATAGCACCTTCTTACACCTCCAGCTGGCTTACAGAGAATAACTCCAGAGGTAAAAAGTCTGGATGATCCAGTGTGGCATTATTCTGAAACAACACTAGAAAAAAGCAATCAGCACATATAAACTAGTTTCCAGCTGTTCCTTTTATTTTATACCTTCATACAATTCAGTGTATTAGCAAAGGAGATTATTTTGATGACTGAATGACAATAGGGACCTTTGTCAGTAGCCTTTAGAGACTGACTCACATTTGTGATTTTGCTTACCAAGTATAAACCTTGGTCGCTAGCTTTCAAAATTCAGGCAACAAACAGGAAAATAAATAAGAGCTGTTCTCCTGTCTCTTCTGAGGGTGAGTAACATTTTATTGAGATGAGCACACAGCTCTCAATATGTACAGAACAACTATAAAGGTACTTCTTGTCAGTTTTCTGGTTCTGCACATAATGGTATAATTTTTAGTTTATTTGTGCCTTTCGGCTTTTCCCGGTTAGGGGTCGCCACAGCGGAACTCTGGTCCGCTAATGATTGGTAGTGGATTTTTACGTATCGGGTTACCAGCCCTGACGCACAACCTTCAACGAAGGCACGCCCCATTCATGTATGCCTCCACACAGAAGATGCTCTAGCTGAGAAACGAACGGGACAACATCTAGCTATGAGGCGACAACGCTATCGCAGCACCACCACCACAGTACAATGCTGAATATTACGTGAGAGTTATTTAACTGAATTGCTACTGGGATGGCTTCACCAAAAAAGATGTTAGAGATAAATGTTCAAATTATCAGAGTCTAGGAGCAGGATTTTGCCTTATTAACTACATTTTAAAAATGACTAGAACATTAGTAGTTTTCTCCTAGATGCACAGGATCCCAGCCCACAAGTATGCAAATGTATTGCTTAGACATTCAAAGAAAGGGGTAGATTTTGATTTTAATTTAAGAGCTGACCCTTCTGTTTTAGGCCTGCCTTCAGTTTCCAAGGATTGCATATACTTACCAATTGCCACATTAAATGGGACTACATAGACTTAGCAAAACGGCACTTTGACCCATTATTTACTTCATCCATGTGATATTTTATCACAGTTCTTTTCTAGTATAAATTTGAGACACTTTACAGAAAATAACAGATGCAGAACAGAAAGATGTCTTTACACCATCTTGCAAACTGAAAACAAAATAGGAGCCCCTATACTGAAATGCTTCTACAAGTGAGCAGATGCTTTGTCTAGCACTGCAAGGATAGGTATGGTGATTAGAAGACATGCTTAGTTTTGGAGTGTGGAATTACCAGAAGATATAACATCTCAAATACTAGATCTACCTGTTACTGGACATCTGCTTTTTGGACTGTACTAACTGCTGATGTATTGAGAACAAGACAGATAGACAGATAAATAAAATTGCTTAATCCCACCAGAAGGGATATTTTCCTGCAGCTTCACATTTCTAAATGAACTTAAAGGCAATAACATGGAAGTCAGAGCTCCCAAGAGCAAGTTCACAAGACTTTATCCACGGCCAAGAACACTACTTCTGTAGGCCCAAATAACATACTTGGCTACCTACTGCTCAGCCTAAAACAGGATTTGTCAAACTCCCTACAGACATAATTCAGTATCAGTCTTCAAACAGACTTCGTGTTGGATGAATGGAAGGTGGCAGTAATCATCCCGTTGCACAAAGGTGGGGCGTTATCAGACCCGGATTATTGATCTATAAGCCTGGCCAGACTCCTCTGCAAAGCTACTGAATGGATTATTTTGGAATTAATAAATAAGGGCAAACTGCAAACTCTCGATAGAAGCCATGGAATCTGATGTTCTTTTCATTCTTCCTCAATGTATGGGTTACTTAGATGACTAGCTTCTCAGATCTGACTCTGCCCCATACCACTGAATTACAGATCCAATTCTTAAGCTCCTCTCTGTACTCATAATTCCCCAATCAACCTACAGTACCTCAGATCTTATTTACTGTCATCTTGCACAAACACGGATCCTCTCTCAGGAGCTTAGTTTAAATTCTTTGAGAGTTGAGTAGTTTTTCTACTTTATTTGGTCTTCTTCTATAGTCTTCTTCTTCTACTTTATTTGGTCTTCTTCTATAGTCTTTTTCACTAAACTCCTTCTACACCTTCAGATTATCGGTGTTCCTCCCATTAGGTCTTTCTTTTTCTACCTCATTGGTAGTTCTGGTGTGTACCATTGTTGGTACTAGTCTACCCTTCTTTTCTGTCCTTCCTATCCTCTTTAAGTGTATCCTTTCTAACATAGTTGGCAGCCTTTTTTATTCCTAACCTTCTAAAAAAAAAAAATATATATATATATATATATATATATATATATATATATATATATATATATATATATTACTAGTATAGTTTTTCTATTTTTCTCTTTATATTAACCATGACTGAGCAACTGACCAGCTTTAAGAAATGCACTTCCTGTAGGCACAAAATTCCAAATTCTGATGCCCACAGAAAATGTGTGAGTTGTCTAGGACCAGCACATCTTTCCATCAGTTGCTCTGTTTATGCCACATTTAATTCTAGAGCATTTGAAGATAGGAGGAACAAACTCATTTTGAAAGGATTGCTTTCTCCATCTTTCTCTTCTGTTGCAAGGGCTCAAACCCCCAGTAAACACCTTAAGACTTCTTTGGAATCCAGAAAAAGATCCTCTACTGTGTCACCAAAAGCCTCTTCTTCCTCTGTGGTTTCTTTGGAGCCCCTCAAGGAGGTCCGAAGAACTTTGGGTCTGACCACGTTGGATCCTATAAAAAAAATCATCGGATCCTAAACCTTTGGATCTGTCATTCATATTGGTGAAGTTTCCCAAACATATCTCAAAACCAACTTCTTCACCTGAATCTCCATGAGCCCACTCACCCAGGTTTGCTGTTGATCCAGTATCCCCTTGGCTGTATTCCCCCTTTTTTCAAACTACTCTGAAGAGAGAATCAAGGCCAAAGTCCACTACCTCTTCCTTGAGATCCTCCATAAGTCTTTCTGAGGCTGACATGAATAGGATGATGAGGAAGTTCTTCAGAACTCAGATCCAGATGAGAGTTATTCCTTCTCCATCTCCAGTCAGATCCATGAGCCTTCCCTCCACTTCCCATGTAGTCAGATCTCCTTCTCTAATCTGTCCTATGGTTTCAGAGCCCTCAAGAAACTCTGAATTGGATCTGAAGACGGCCAGGTCTTCGACTCTGACAGTTTCCCCTGACTAGTTCTGTTCCTTCAGATAGGGATGAGTCCTGGAGCTGGAGCTTCCGTGTTGGATCCAGGAGGCCAAGATCTACTCCAATGTTGTCAGAGCCATTTTTGCCCCTTGGAGCTTGGGCATTAGACAGCTCAGGTTTGGCTTTCTCCTCATGGCACGGATCAGGGCAGGGTCAACACTTGGCTACTTTGGACATTTCAGCCCTGGTGTGGCCAGCCACTGTTTCTCTCAGTCCATCTGCTTTCAAGGCAGTGGAGAGGACCTTCCCTCATCCAAGCGATCCAATCTCTCTCATTTCCTTGGATCTTATACCTATTCCTCCTGCAGGTCCAAGCATTGATCCCATTATTCCTATTCCACAGGGCCAGCCAGTGTCAACTCGCATCCAGACAGCTTCCCTACATGAAATACCCCTCTCTTCAGATATATCATAGGGGGTTACTAGGCTAATAGTCCTAGGGCCCTTATAAGCCTAGCCAAGAGTTTACCCCCAGAAAGAAACCTCAGTCAGCACCTGCCACCTCTGTCAGTGAGAGACACAGGTGGAACCCCTGGGACAAATTTGTGTTTTCCCATCCACTCATCAAGGTTGCACTTGAAGAGGTTCAGTGAGGTACTCTGAGGTGTGTGGGAAGTCTATTCCAGAGACAGGGCAGTCTCTGAGAGACAAACCTGTCTCTCCAGCAGGTTTTGTTGATGTTGCATATTAGATTCAGACCTTTTGAGTGGGTAATGCTTGAAGAGTTAGACTTATGGATAAGGGAGCATCTCTAGTAGGGCAGGGTCCAAAATTACCTTGTAGGCGAGGCACATATCACCAGAGCATCCCACTGAGGAGGTTCACCGTAAAAGAACTTGCAAAAGGAGGCACATAGATTCACCTGTGGAATCTCTCACAGTGGATACTAACTTCAAGGAAGGGGAAGGGTGTCCCAGATCTCCAAAGGATGTCTCCTTTGGAGACATCCTTGATATACTTAAGCAAAATGCTGGATGGTCTTTAGATACTCCCTTTGCAGAAGAGTCAAGTTTTCTGAAAGCTTTTGGTTCTGGCCCATCTACTTCTTGGGTGACTTCCCTAGCTGATGAGCTTATCGACCTAGCCTCTTGCTGCCGTGGAAGGAACTGGTCTCTGTTGAACCAATTACCTGACGCCCAGATAAGATTTTGGCACCACTGAAGGACAGATCCCATTGAAGCAAAGAAGTACCTTTTGATGCTATGGTTGTGGTGGCAGCCGCAATAAATGAACTGGCCGAACAGACCACCTCTGTCCATCTACCTAACTGAGAGTTGAGGACAATGGACAGATTTGGGAAGTGCATATTTGCTTCAGTGACCTTTGATCTGAGGCCCATGAATCATCTAGTGCACTTTACTAGGCTGCGGAGGGAATTGACCAAGGAGCTCTCCAAATCCCTGTCTTAAGTCCATGTGGTGGACTATAAGAGGACATCTTCACAACTGGCCACTCTATTATCCATTTCCAGTGCGTTCATGAGGCTGATATCCCATGCTGCAAGAGGATAGCTCATGGGCTGCCAAATCAGGCATTGCTATCTGGAGACATACCTGGATGTAGTTGTGTGATTTTGTGGAGTCCTTCAAGTTCATCAGTGCTCCTTTTGATGAAACATCCTTGTTTGGCCCTTCTGTTAAAGAACCACATTCCCGCAATGAGCAAGAAGGGAAGACCTTATCTGCTATAGGGATTTGTTTTTCTACACCTCAGTGATCTTTCTCCCGGTATCACAGGGAGCAAGAAAATGTGGTTCAGTACATCACAGAAGTCTTTCCAGGATCCATGCGGAGTAGACAACTCCCGGGGCAGAGGGGAGAGTTCTAATGGAAGATCCCATCCTCGTGGTAGAGGAGGCCTACAAAACCAGGGTTTTCGCGACTGTTTTCCAGATAGACCTTTTCAGCGACGCTGAATAGTTGCCCGACTGCTCACCTCTGGAGGCAGTGGGAAGGCACTTGTCCTTGCATCCAGATGCTTGGGCTTCAATAACAAAAGATTCTTGGGTGCTACAAATAATATCCAGAGGTTATTTCATACCATTTTTTCAGATTCCTTCAACCAAAAGAAGAAAGCTTCCCAGTGTTTCACCCAGTCAGAGAGAAGCAGCAGCTCTAAAGACTCAAAAGCTGCTAAACAAAAGAGTCATCCAGGAGGTCCCACCATACTAAAGAGTATTCAGCACTTACTCAAAGTTCTTTTTAGTTCTGAGGAAGACAGGAGACCCGAGACTAGTTTTGGATCAAATCAACCTGAACTTATTTGTGAAAAAGTCAAAATTCCAAATGATCATAGTTCAGTTCATCTTGCTACTTTTACACAAGGACGATTGGATGTGCTGTATTAATCTTCAGGACGCATACTGTCACATCAGGATGGACAGATGCTCGCAAAGATACCTGCACTTTCTGTTGAGGGCCATTCATTATCAATTCGGAGCCCTGCCCTTTGGTCTCGCCACAGCCCCCCAGGGTGTTCAACATGTGTATGACCATGGTGGCAGCTCACCTAAGACTGCAAGGACTCTGGGAGCTTCCATACTTAGATGACTAGCTTCTCACCACCCCAGCCAAGCACCTCTTAAAACAATGCAGGGACTGTTTGCTCTCTCTCTGTTAAAGACTAAGCATTTCAGTCAACATTTCCAAATTGAAACTGCAACCAGTTCAGAGCATGGAATTCATTGGTGCTCACTTGAACACAGTAAGTCAGATTACCTCTCTGCCTACACATCGTGTGGATACAGTCAAGCTTCAGGTTCAACAGATTCTTCATCCTGCTTCGCCAGCCAGACTGAATGTTCTTCGTGTTTCACTGCTGCAGTCATTACATTTGGGTAATCTGCTGGCAGGTTGTCCTCAGTCGGCCTGATTAACAAAGTCTTGGGTCCTGCGTCGGTTGCTGTCCCTTCTTCCAAGATGTCCGGTCGTCAGGGGTATAAAACATGCAGCCGACGCCATTTTCATCAGTCTATCTTGCCGTGCGGTGCCCAAAGCAGAAGCAGTTCGCAAGTGCCGGTCGGCCGACTCCTGAAATTTTCATTTTTGAGTTTCAGAACTGAAGTCTTCAACCTAAAGCTAAGTACCCCGTTGGGGAAACTTTTTCTTGCTCCTTATCAATGTCAGTAAAAGTTAATAATTGTATTACTTGTGGGAAGCAAATACCTCATAAGGATTTTCATTTGTACTGTATTCCTTGCCTAGGCCCTGACCACAATGTACCTTGCTGTTGGTTTTGTGCTAAATTTAATCAATGCACTATTAAGCATCGGTATATTTTTGAATCTAAATATTTTGGATCGCGATTTAACTATCCAGAAATGTCGTTGGTTAGCAATCCAACTACCAGAATACACAAAAACGCAAAGAAAAAGACAGAGATAGACCATCGAGGTCCAAAACTGACGAAACTTCTCCTAAGCCAGTCATCAGTTCGCCGGTACTCAGTGAGGCATTTTTGCAGCCCCTGATACCCATTACTTTTGATTCGCAGGCCTCTACTGAGACCCATTCGTAGTCCGGTATGCCGAGAGACACTTTAAGTATTGAACCCGCGGATGTCTCTACCTTGGATGATTCTGGAGCCGCTGAGCAGGCACCGGCTTCTGAGGGTGTTTTCAGGCCTAAAGATTTTGTATATTAAACCGACACCATCTTCAAAACCTAGGCCAAAATCAACTTCTGTGTCTAAAAAAAACGACGCTTGGGCCACGTGCACAGGGCCCCTATGCCTAAAAAGCAAATGGTCAAAATGGCTGAGGATTTAATTACCTTGATCAGGGGTTCCCAACACCCTCCTGCTAAGAGGCCTAGGCAAGGCACTGGTTATGAATCTTCAGATCAGGTTTCCATTTCTTCTGATTCCTCTTCTGATCAGGAAAACCTTCCCTGCTGGATTTAACTACTCTGGTGTCTTAGATGAGTGTATGTCTCAAAATTTACTCTGCCTACCAGCTACTTAGAGTTATACTGCAACAGTGTGCTGATTCCTCTTCTCTGGACCTATCTGCAAGCTGCCTCTCAGTTAAACAGGATAATTTAAAAGTTTATCTTCTGGTGTCTTACAAGCTCCCTGTTTACTCTACCTACCAGCTACTTAGAGTTATACTGCAACAGTGTGCAGATTCCTGTTCTCTGGACCTATCTGCAAGCTGCCTCTCAGCTAAACAGGATAATTTAAAAGTTTATCTTCTGGTGTCTTACAAGCTCCCTGTGTAGGTTTACATTTAAATATCTTTGTATTCCTGACACTTTGTGCAATACCATTTTGAGACTTGCACTCTAGGACCTGCACCCCCCCTGAATTTCCTTGCAGGACTGCAAATTTTTATTTCTACTTGGGTAATCTTTGGTTTCTGCTGACTTACTTCCATTAACATTACCCTGCAAAGAACAGTGTATGTGTTCAACTTTCCTTATATGTAGGGTAGCACACACTCAATCAGACCAACCCTGTCCCCACCTGAAATGCTCTTTAGCTAACCCCACCATTACGCCCACTGCCTAATAATTTCCTTTACAGTCATTCCCAGTGGAAAAGTTTGAATTTGGCTACAGAAATCAAGTATAGCCCAAATAGACTATCTTTACCAATTACCTTGCAATCCTTGCCAAAGGTTTTAGCCCACTCTAGGACCTGTAAACCCCCTGCATTTTCCTTGCAGGACTTTAAATCTTTATTTGTACTTGGGTAATCTTGGGTTTCTGCTGACTCACTCCCATTAACAGTGTTGTGTCATGTGCTCTGAAGTGAGTTACTTCCCTCCCTCATTTGGCTCTCCTTAGCATTTCATTGGCTCACACTTTGACATTTTTTATTTGCCTGCCCACTGCGGCCACGGTGGTGCAGCGGTTAGCATTGTCGCCTCACAGCAAGAGGTTCTCCAATTCGATTCTCGCCTGGGGTGCCTTCTGTGCGGAGTCTGCATGTCCTCCCTGTGGTCGCGTGGGTTTCCTCCGGGTGCTCTGGTTTCCTCCCACATCCTAAAGACATGCAGTAGGTGGATTGGACACTGTAAATTTGCCCTAGGTGTGAGTGTGTGCATGTGTGTGCCTTCTGTGGAAGGTTGGGCGCTGGGCTGGCAAATCGACACCGTAAAACTCCACTGCCAATCATGGGCAGACAAATGATCCGCTGTGGCAACCCCTAACCGGGAAAAGCCGAAAGAAGAAGAAGAAGATTTGCCTGCCCACTGACAGCAGATCAGAAGGTTTTTTTTTACCCTACTTGCATAGCTTGGAGCCATATTTATATCTAAAACCTTCCCTGCTGGATTTAACTACTGTGGTGTCCTAGATGAGTATATGTCTCTAAATGTAAGTACATTGGCTTCTGTTGCACAGAGTATAAGTTAAAAATGCTAGTGACTGATGCATACTGATTTTGGATGGTGCCACTGGGAAATTTAGGTTCTCATGTTTGTAAACTTTATTATTGTTTGTAAGTTCCATGTGGAATGTTGGCAGAATGTTAATGTTGTTCCATTTGAGCTTGTATTAAGTCTGGAGCTATACTTACCTGAGCATTACTGTAGGAAACTGAAATAAGTGAACCTTATAACATTATAGTGTGGAAACACAGTTCTATTGTATAGTTACATACACTGTAAAGAATTCATGCAGCACTGGTGATAAGCTGAATAAGAAAGTGAAGTAACTGTTAGATAATTTTCATATAACTGTATGTGGTGGTTAAAAGAACTTGTTTATGAAAGTATAACTTCTGTGCTGCTATGTTTGTCTAATTCTGTTTAAGTACAACTGTTTTACTGTTAAGTACATATTCATGTAAGGATTGTTGGTCAATTATTGTAATAACAGGCAAGACCTCTCAACTGCTCTAATCATTGTACTTTTTTTTTAAGTATAAAAAACAGTGTCCTCATTCCTTACCTGTTCTATCCTGACCCTCTTTGCTAAGAAACTGTAGTTTTATATGCGTATTTTCTCTTTTTTTTTTCCTTTTGCAGTTACTCTACCTACCAGCTACTTAGAGTTATACTGACACAGTGTGCTGATTCCTGTTCTCTGGACCTATCTGCAAGCTGCCTCTCAGTTAAACAGGATAATTTAAAAGTTTATCTTCTGGTGTCTTACAAGCTCCCTGTGTAGGTTTACATTTAAATATCTTTGTATTCCTGACACTTTGTACAGTACCATTTTGAGACTTGCACTCTAGGACCTGCACCCCCCCTGAATTTCCTTGCAGGACTGTAAATTTTTATTTCTACTTGGGTAATCCTGGGTTTCTGCTGACTTACTTCCATTAACATTACCCTGCAAAGAACAGTGTATGTGTTCAACTTTCCTTATATGTAGGGTAGCACACACTCAATCAGACCAACCCTGTCCCCACCTGAAACGCTCTTTAGCCAACCCCACCGTTATGCCCACTGCCTAATAATTTCCTTTACAGTCATTCCCAGTGGAAAAGTTTGAATGTGGCTACAGAAATCAAGTATAGCCCAAATAGACTATCTTTACCACTTACCCTGCAATCCTTGCCAAAGGTTTTAGCCCACTCTAGGACCTGTAAACCCCCCTGCATTTTCCTTGCAAGACTTTAAATCTTTATTTGTACTTGGGTAATCTTGGGTTTCTGCTGATTCACTCCCATTAACAGTGTTGTGTGCTCCGAAGTGAGTTACTTCCCTCCCTCATTTGGCTCTCCTTAGCATTTCATTGGCTCACATTTTGTCATTCTTTATTTGCCTGCCCACTGACAGCAGATCAGAAGTTTTTTTTACCCTACTTGCATAGCTTGGAGCCATCTTTAAATCTAAAACCTTCCCTGCTGGATTTAACTAATGTGGTGTCCTAGATGAGTGTATGTCTCCAAATGTAAGTACATTGGCTTCTATTGCACTAGTGACTGACGCATACTGATTTTGGATGCTGCCATTGGGAAATTTAGGCTCTCTTGTTTGTAAACACACAGACACCTTTCTAGTCCTCTCTTTTTCCCCCTCCATTTCTACACACTGCAGACAGCTTTCTAGCCCCTGTTCTATTCCAACCTACCACTGGAACTAGCCTAGCTGATTGTTTTTCGCTAACTGCTTCCGTATCTGTTCCTAACCGCTCTGCTCCTCTCCCTACCCCCAATTTCCACCCACCCCCAGGGGTCCTACCCTTATACTTACTAACCACACCTCTTCCTCTTCCCATTACTCTCTAACCACACCTCTTCCTCTTCCCATTACTCTCTAACCACACCTATTCCTCTTACCATTACTCTCATTACATATCTCTTGCTCTTACCATTACTCTTCAAACACATTCTTCCTCCTACCTTCACTTTCTAAACACTCTCCAGTTACCCAACTGCACTAATATTAACCTCTCACCACTCTCCTTTTATCACACCACACCCTACTCCCTTCTTTCAACTCCACCCAGTGAATTTATTTTTCTACCTACAAACAATCTATATTTATTCATACAATGTATAAACAACCCATCCCATCTTATGTCCCACTCTTATTCATACTCTCACTACTACCGCCTTTAATCCTCACCCATCTTTTCACCTCCTTTGAAAACCCACTAGGCCCATACCTAAACTACCCCAAGAAAGAAACCAACTCTCCAAACTCTCCTCTCCTTTTTATTCATACTAATATAACATCCTCATCTAACTAGATACTTCCTAAATACCATAGAACACTACACATAAAATACAACAAGCAGAACCCCAGGAAAGGCCTACCTCTATACAACAGATTCCCCAACCCAAACTAAGTGTACTACTCTTAAAGGATGGTAACATCCACCCTAACCCAGGCCCACCAACAACTCCTATCTCTCTCCTCAAACACAAATAATCACCTTCTCATGCCCTGTCTAAACCATTGAACTCCCTTTTAATTGCTCGTCTTAATATACGTAGCATAAACAATAAAGTAACTCAACTCCAAGCTCTAACTGAAATCTATTCCTTTGATATTCTCTGCTTAACAGAAACTTGGTTAAAACCTGTAACCAAAGACAATTAAATCATCCCACCTGGATATAATATCCTGTGACTAGACCGAGTATCCAAGAAAGGTGGTGGGGTTGCTATCCTATATAAATCTAGCCTACAATTAACCATTCACAGCTGTAAACCACCTATAGACTCCAATGCAGAAATTCTTATCTCCAAACTTCATCTTAACAATTCCAAATCCATCTATATTATCTGTATATATCTACCACCTGGTAACAACACTGCCACCATGGAAAACATACTTTGCTGGCTTTCCCAATACCTGCCCCAAGAAACCATAACCTTAGGCGACACAAACATTGACTGGAGCTGCTACTCAGCAGCCTCCCAACAAACCATATTAACCTATATGGGTATTCCCCCACCAGAATAAATAAATCTAACAAGAAATCAAGCTTATTAGACTGGATTCTCATAAACCACCATCCTCACATTTATGATTCAGGAACCCTCCCTCATGATTTAAGTGACCACTTTCTTACCTGTATCATCAGACATAAAATCAACTCTCCCATTCCAATATCTGTCAAAAACATCAGATCTAAAAAGTACTTTAACCCTGAACTATTCCAAATGGAACTAAGAGCTTGCAACTGGTCTCCCTTACAAAACCTCTCTTTAGATTAAGCCGTTAGTTACTTTAACTCCAACCTCCTTGCCATTCTCAACCACCATTCTCCAACCAGATTAATTAGAATTAAAACCAAATCTGCTCCATGGCTTTCAAAAGAAACCAAACATAAAATATATCTTAGAAACAAACTATGGGCAAAATGGAGGAAGACTAAAAACCCTATAGACCAACTAACATTTAGACAGCTAAGAAATGAAACCAAGAAAGCTATATTATACCATGACCCCCCCCCCCCCAAAACGTGCACGCTGATTGGCCAGCGTGCATTAAATCATCGAGTTATACTAATGGAAAAGGTCCGTCGCCCAGACTTTTTCCATTAGTATAACTCTACTTTGTAACACTGTCTCGCTATGTTAAATGGGTTTAACACAGCGAGACAGCTAAAATAAGCAACGGAGATCTCCGTTGCTTATTTTAAACTGTCTATGCTAAACCCATTTAAGATAGCGAACAGGTTTTAAAAACCAACGGAGAAAGCAAAATCTCCATTGCATTTTACTTGTTCGCTATGTTAAATGGGTTTAACATACCGAGACAGTTTTAAAATAAGCAACGGACATCTCTGTTGCTTATTTAAACTGTCTCCATGTTAAACCCATTTAACATAGCTTAAAACAGTAAAAAAAGCAACAGAGATCTTGCTTTCTCCGTTGCTTACAGCTCTGATGTAGTGCGCAGGCGCGCGGTACATCAGAACTGCGGATGCCAGACATCTGCAGAAGGGCAGTAAACAGGCATTATACTATGCCATTATTTAAGAAAAGTAATAGTTTCTTTTCTTAAATAATGTCATGGTATAATAGCAATAACCCACTTCTGGGTGTGGGTAATGCTGTATTACCTGCGGTTGGCTTTGTTTTGGCTCGGGCTTCGCCCTCGGGACCAAACCACGCCAACCGTGGGTAAATCCAGCATTACCCACACCCAGGCGTGGGCTATTGCTATAATATCTGATAAAAGAAACTACTACCTACAATCCCAACAAGCTAATCAAAACAACCCACAAAAATGTTGGGCTAGCATTAACCAACTACTCCATCCAGGTCAATCCACTACTCCAAATCCTCAAAATACTGACCACAAAAATCTATTGAATACAGCTAATGCTTTCAATACCTTTTTTACTGATGCTATACAAACACTAGCTAGTCAACTATCACCTAACAACTTCACTCTAACTTCCTATAAATCAACCTTACCCCCTACTTTTCATATTCAACCTGTCCCAACAACAAATATTCTAACCCTTCTACAGAAATTAAAACCATGCTCACCCTCAGCAGACCAACTACCTGCTGAATTCCTACAACAATCAGCCAAAAATATTGCTTATCCCATTTCTATTCTGATCAATAGAACTATTACCAAAAGTCATATCCCCAGTTTATGGAAAATCTCCCATATTATCCCCCTCCATAAAGGTGGACACTCCACTGAACTCTCCAAATACCGCCCCATTGCCCTTCTCTCTCCTTTGGTAAAGATCATGGAGAAATGCATTTACAGACAATTACTTGACCATCTAACCCAAAATAATTTACTTTCCAACTGTCAACATGGATTCAGACCTTCACATAGCACTAGTACTGCTCTTCTTTCCTTCACAGATTGTATCAACAAAAAACGCAATCTTAACAAGCTTTCTTCAGCACTATTTATTGACCTGTCTAAAGCTTTTGACATGGTAAATCACCAAATTCTCATCAAAATACTGAAATCCCTGTCACTAGATACATCTTCTATAAAGTGGTTCCAGTCCTACCTTGATAAAAGACAACAGGCCGTACTATGGCACAAGTCTCTCTCCACTCACCTGCCTGTCAAACTTGGTGTCTCTCAAGGGTCCATCCTAGGACCTCTACTTTTTTCCATATTTATTAATGACCTTCACCTTGCCATCCCCCAAGCCACATGCATACAATATGCAGATGACTCCACATTGATATGCTCAACTACCTCCTCTTCTGAACTTCAATCTCTTACCCAACAAGTATTTAACACAGTTGAGCAATGGTTCACACATATATGCCTTCTCCTAAACCCCAAAAAGACTAAACTCCTCCTTTTCTCTCCCACCAATAAGTCCTCTCCTCTTGATTTCTCAGTTATCTCTACCAATAAAACTATTATATCCCCTGATCCTACCACCAAACTATTGGGTATCACCATTGACAATAATCTGAACTTTGATATCCATATTAACAATACTATAAAAACTGTCAACAAAAAACTTGGCTCTCTGTATAGGGTAAAATCTTTCCTCTTACCTTCAGCTAAAACCACTATAGCACACACTTATCTAATCTCTTCACTTATTTATGCCTCACCCATTTTTACTAATCTATCTAAAAATAATCTTAGCAAACTGGGAATGTCTTACAATAACATTGCCAGATTTGCTATAGGCAACCCATTTAGAACCCACCATTGCATTAATTTAAAGCAGCTGGGATGGCTTGAACTACAAAATCTGATTCAATTCCATCAACTATCTATAGCCCACAACACTTTTTTACAAACCTTCAAAAACTCCTGTTTTATCCACACTCATCACTCCCTATAAAAACCTGAAATCCTTAAGGTCTTCTCAGAGACTTCTAGTACATACCACTAAACCAAACAACAAGGCTGGTGACTCCTTTTCTAATATTCTTGGAAAAGCCTGGAATCTCCTCCCCAGTGCACTCTCCTCACTTCCCTCAGTATCATGCTTCAAAAACAAATTGAAAATGTTCCTCAGAACACAGTGGTTATGCCCCTGTACTAAGCCTGACTTAGTTATGTATCTCTTAATACTTTGCTCTTCCTACCCCTTCTGCTCATTAACTGTAATTCCTTCCTTATTAACCATAATACTATCTCCCTCTAGAACATCTTGATTGTACTAGCATGCTATGTTATGCCTGTATTCTGCACTGCCGAATTTACTGTGATAACCTGTAATATGCATTGTAAATATGATTTTTTGTTTAATGTTTTCCTTATTTGTTATCTTGCTAATTTCATTGTTCTATCTTGGAGCTTATCTCCCCGGGCCTCTACTGAAAATGGACATGTATCCAGTTAGACTAGCCCGGTCAACAAATGTAAAATAAAATAAAATAAATAATAAATAAATATTCCACCTTATGAGAACTCTGATGCAGAAGAATCCATCCCTTCTGCTTCTCCTCCTGAGGATTTTTCTTTTGGAGAAACTTTGCATACGTTAAAGGAGGATTTTCATTGGGAGAGTCAGGATTTTTCAGAATCTAAAAACAGGCTTAGGGATTTTCTTCTTCTTCCTCAAATAGGCCTTTGGCTATACCTCCTGTTCTAGACATTGTTGATGTTTTCTCAGAATCCAGCATGGCTCCTGATTCCCTGCCTCCGGATCCTAGTAAGCCAGACAGATATTACAGGGTTCCTGACTCCCACAAATTCCTTTTTAAAAACCCTACTGCTGACCCTGAAACCATTTCTCAGGATCCCAAGGGTGTTAAGGCTTCTACTGCTAAAAATCCTACCCCTTCTGATAGAGACTCCAGGGCTCTGGATAGATGGGGTAAGGTTTACACATCTGCAACCTTGGCAATCAGGGCTTTAAACTGTCAATTTCATATGCTTAAATATTAGCAGCATGTCATGGGCTTACTTAAACAGAAAATTATGTTGATTTCTGACTGTGTGGAAAATAAAGAGTTACAGGATTTATTGCATCCAGTTGAACAAGTTGGAAAGCATACTTTGCAATGTGGTTTTGATTCCTTGGAAGCCTTTTTTCAGGGCCACTGTAACTGGATCTGTGATAAGAAGGCATGCTTGGCTCAAGGAGCAAAATCTGCCTGATCATGTTAAAGCAAAATTGTTGGATGCTCCTTTACAACAGGACAGTCTGTTTGGTAATAAGGCAGAAGTAGTTTTGAAAAAGATGGAAGACAAAGCTAAATCTATGAAAACTGTAAAAGATTTCCTTCAAGTGCAGCCACCCAGGTTCAGTAGGCAATGGCCTACTAAGAATTGGTCCTTTCCAGTACCCACCAGAGTCACTCAGGTCAAACCCAGACACTCCAAAGGCTCCAGGTTTCAGTCACAGGGACCTTCAGAACAAAACAATGGGGTGCCTCCACCTCCAAATCTGGAAGTAGCAAGGCACCTCCCTACGGTAAACAGTCTCAATGACTTTCCTCTGCCATCTCCAAGCACTTATCATTTGGCAGCCCCTTTGGGGGGGAAACTAGCACTTCATGTACAAAATTGGCATCTAATTACCCAGGACAAGTGGGTTTTAAATAGTGTCCCAGGGATATAGATTTCATTTCCACACGTTGCCAATCCCAAACAGATGGCCAGATCTGCCTCCAAATCAGTGGGCAGAGGCCCAGAAACAAGTTATGTCCCTCATGAATATGGGGGCTATTCAACCAGTACCAGAAAAGGAAAAGGGACAAGGTTTTTATTCAAGACTTTTCCTGGTACCCAGCAAAGACAAATCATGGCATCCAATTCTGGACTTATCCATTCTAAATACATTCCTGGACATTCCAAAATTCAAGATGCTGACTCTACAACAGTTACTGCCTATGCTAGGCAAGGATGCCTGGTTGGTAACTCTAGACTTAAAAGAGGTTTACCTGCATATCCCAATCAGGGAATCTTGCAGAAGATACCTCCGCTTCAAAGCAGGCTATTTGCATTACCAGTTCTCTGCACTGCCCTTTGGCTTATCTACTGCGCCTGGGGGCTTCACAAAGTGCCTAGCATGAGTAATTGCATTTTGCAGACAAAGAAATACTCAAATGTATCTTTATATAGACGATTGTCTAATTCAGGTAGAAAACAAGGACACTCTTCTACAGCATCTGGTGTTTATAAAAAGGCTTCTAACTTGCCTAGGGTACACCATAAACGAAAAGAAATCACAACTGGTACCCTCTCAAATAATTACATTCCTGCATGCAGGCTTGAATACAACTGCCCAGATGACTTACCTCACGCCAGAAAAACAAATCCAATTGATGACTTACTTCAAACAAGTGGCCACAAAAACCCAGTTATCTGCAAGACAAATTCTGCAGGCCTTGGGGTTCATGGCTTCCTGCATTCTACTAATTCCATATGCAAGACTGCATATGAGGAAACATCAGTGGTACCTTAAAAGCTTATGGAGTCAGCATTGTCATAGCCTGGAAACAATGATTCCTATCATTCCTTGCCTGCAGCAAGAGTTCCTATGGTGGGCAAAGGCCTGTCACCAAAACAAGGGACCGTCATTCATTCCACCCCCTGCCACACAAACCCTGACTACAGACGTATCAGATTATGCTTGGGGGGGGGGTGCATCTGGCAGGGAGATGCATTCAGGGTGAATGGAGCCCAAATCAGATGCACCTGCATATCAACCAGAAGGAGATGTTAGCTGTACAGAATGCTCTGACAGCCTTCAAGGACTTTCTTCATCCAGGACAACTACTGATAAAGACTGACAACACCACAGTCATGTGGTACATAAACAAACAGGGGGGGTACCCATTCCTACCCCCTCTGTAGACTAGCCATGGCTTTGTGGAACACAGCCTTGACTTACCAAATACATCTACAAGCTCAATTCTTGCCAGGAAAGCAAAATACTATGGCAGATGAACTAAGCAGAAATCTTATGGACCCACACGAATGGAAACTGGATCCACAAATCTTCAGCATGTTGACACGCAAATGGGGGAGCCCAGACATAGATCTTTTTGCCTCACCCCAAAACTATCAGTTGGGCAAATTCTGCACAAGAATCCATCACAAAAACGCTTGGAAAGTGGATGCTCTATCCTTCAGCTGGAAAAACCTCAGTCTATGCCTTTCCCCATCTGCCTTTGCTCTCCAAGGTATTACTAAAAGTCAGATAGGAAAAAACAAAAATGATTCTGATTGCTCCAGGCTGGCCTCGCCAACACTGGTACCCACTCCTACGCAATATGTCACACCTTCCTCCATGGTACCTGCCTCAGACACCTTATCTACTGTCTCAGCAGAACTATCAAATTCTGCACACTCTGCTCCAAACTCTGAATCTTGCAGCATGGCTAATCAACTCATTTCACAAGTTACATCTCTCAGCAAACCTGTGATGGATGTCATTTTGGAGGCTAGAAGACCTAGTACTAGAAAATCCTATGCTGATAAATGGAAAAGATTCTGTGCCTGGAACCAGGCACAAGGAATAAGCACAGCAATGCCCAATATTCCTCAGATTCTGCAATATTTAACTGAGATGCTTCACAAGGGCCTATCTTTCTCTTCCATAAAAATCCATGCCTCTGTCATTTCAGCTCATTACAACACAGAGCCTCCCCTCTTTTTTCATCCCCTGCTAAAGCAGTATCTCAGAGGGGCCAAAAATTTAAGAGCTCCCAGGAGAGCTCCAACTCCTGCATGGGACCTCAATTTTGTGTTGGAAAAGCTCACCCTAACTCCTTTTGATCCAGCTGCTACTGCAGACATAAAATTTCTCTCTTGGAAGACCACTTTTCTTTTAGCAGTCACTTCAGCTAGAAGGATTTCAGAACTACAGGCTCTCATGGCAGTGGAGCCTTTTATTATTTTCTACCCGGACAGGGTGGACCTCAGGACCAATCCATCCTTTATGCCTAAAGTGGTATCTAGTGTGGCTGTTAATCAGACCATTCATCTGCCAACTTTTTTCCCAAATGCACAAAACAAGGGGGAGCGGATTCTGCATTGGACGTACACAGGCAACTAAGATTCTAACAGGACAAAATCGCTAAGAAAATCTGAGCAACTACTGGTGGCATTTGCTGCAGGGACAGAGGGAAAGGCTATTTCAAAGCAGACTTTTTCAAAATGGATAAGCCATTGTATTCGTTTCTGCTACATGCATCATGGTAAACCTGTCCCCAAGGGGATCAGATCCCATTCCACCAGGGCTGCATCTACTTCTGCAGCCTTTCTCAGAGGGGTTCCTACCAGATACATTCTAGAAACTGCTACCTGGAGCTCAGTTCATACGTTCACCAAACATTACCATTTACCTCTCTTCTCTAAATCCAGAGCAGGCTTTGCCACTGCTGTCCTGCAGGGCCTTTTAGCTGCACCTAATGCTGCATAATTCCATCCTCCCAACCATAGCTTTGGGATTCTACCCAAATGTAATGACTGCAACATTGAAACACGAAGAACATAGTACAGTTGTGTACACTTACCATAAATGTAGATGTTTGAGTGTATTCACTGTTGCAGTCCTGGTTACCCACCCGCCAGCCCCCTACTTTTCTCTTTTTACTCTTCTTTCTTTTACTATGCTCAAAAGCCTTTTTGTTGTATTTGCTTTTATTTGGAGGTATATTTTTTGTGTTCTAAATTACATATTTATATATATATATATATATATTTTTTTTTGCTCCCCATTTGGGGGGCACCTGACATCTGGGGCAAGAAAAACTGATGAAAATGGCGTCTGCTGCATGTTTTATACCCCTGATGACCTAATGTCATGGAAGAAGGGACAGCAACTGACGCAGGACCCAAAACTTTGTTAATCAGGCCGACTGAGGGCAACCTGCCAGCAGATTACCCAAATGTAATGACTGCAACAGTGAATACACTTGAACATCTACATTTATGGTAAGTTTACACAACTGTACTTTCTACAGGCTCTGGGTTCAATGGCAGCAGCCATAACCTTAGATCTGATGTTGTAAATCTTTGTTTATTCATTACCATTAGGACCTCAGTCCTGTCCTCGGAACCGATACGGCCATTTCCTAGCTTATGCCAGCCAAAAACTCTCAGCTAAGACCTACCCATAATGCCCCTCTCCTAGTTACTCCAGATCTCGTTTGCCGTGTTCCTAGTCAGACATGCTAGCCATCTCTCTCAAAGCTAAGTAGAAAATTGTTAATTTTAAGACAGTTTCTCTTCAAAATTATTTAATTTTTAGTCAAGTTAGCCTTTTCTCACTGTCACCTATAACCTAAGTCTATTTCCTACCCTTTTCCTTGGTAATTTAATTTTTTACCATTATTGGTCTTGTCCGTCTCTCCTGTCTTTGACAGGCCTTTCTTTTTTACTAGTGGTATGTTTTTAAAATAACATCATTGATATTTTCTCCCTTAATTTTTCTATAGGATAGCCTTGTTGCCTTACTATGTCAGACAAAGCTAAGTTGGGAGTTAAACAGTGTGACAAGTGTGGACGTAAGATGCCTAACTCAGATACACATGTTCGTTGTGTCTACTGTTTGGGCGTGGATCATATTAAATCTGACTGTGGCATTTGTGCTAGTTTTAGTAATTGTACACTAGCAGAACATAAAAATAAACTTATCTTAAAAGGATTACCCAAGTCACCTTTTTCAGTGGCTCTATCTGGGTCAGAGGTCTCATCCCCCCTCCAGAGACCAAAAAACATAAGGAAAAATGGATTACTCAAGACAACTTTTTCAGAGACTGTATCTGAGTCGGAGGTCTCACCCCCTCCAAAAAACAAAAAAACATAAGGACAAATGGAGTCACTCAGTTGCTGCATCCTCGTCAGTTACGGAACCGTGTCGGCTCCGCACTTCACTGGCTCCCTCGGCACAGACCTCTTCGGCACCAGGCTCTGTGTCTTCTCCCTCGTGCCGTCCATGATATTCACCCCTATTTCAGTTCCAAACTCGGCACCACTGACTTTGGTGCTGTCTTTGGATCTGACATCGGCTCTGATGACTGTACCTGCTTTGGCACCATCCCCAGCCATGGTGCCGGCAGTTTCTTTGGCTCCATCAGCTCCAAAACTCGAATACCTGCCAAGGACAAGATACTTCCACTCTGGTGCATACTGTCTAGGTTCCGACAGCAGTGTTTTCCCTGTCGGCACCATCCACACTTGCTGCATCGGCTCCGGTGGAACTGATACTATCCCGAAGTAGTGCTTGGACCCATCCGTACCTTGGTACCTAGCCTGGCGCCTATTTTCTCGCTGGCGCAGTCTATGTCCACGGCTCCAATGGCTTCCAGTTCTCTCAGAGCTCCTCACCTGAAGGTGGGCTCCTCACGGCGAGGTGTGCCCCTGGTTCCGAGGTTGTCCCTCCCAGTTCTGGACTCCCATCCCTCCTCAGGTGGGCCTGCTGTACAGGTAGTGGACTCACAGTCAGCACCAATGACATCAGTATCAGAACCCTCCCCTAGCATGCACCTCTCCCAACCCTCTATTTCAGGACCCTGGGCACGGGAGTCACAAGAACCCTCTTTGAAGGGAACCTCTTCTCCAGAGTCTTCCTCAGAAGATCCCACTGGGGAGCCACCCCAGAAGAAATGATGCAAGAGGAAGCACCTTGATTCACCAGAGGAATCCATCACCAAAGACGCTGATTGTGATGAGGGGGAAGGGTCCCCACGGTCTTCCCCAGATGACATTTCATTCGGAGACATTCTTGAAATCCTCAAGCAGCGGGGAGACTGGAAGTCCTATAACCCTTCTTCTGAGGAATTGGTGTTCCTGCAGGCCTTCTGTACCCATCCATCTACTTCCTGGATCACTCCACCGGCAGATGACCTTGTTAAAATCATTGTGCAGTGTGCCTGGAAGGCCCCGGACAATGTAGAACCTGTCCCTCAAAGGCCAGACAAAAATTTTATCTACACCTGAAGACCAGCCCCACTAGTCCTAGAAGTTGACAGTTGATTCTATGGTTGTGGCGGCGGCCACCAAGAGGGAACTGGCAGAAGGTAGTTCCACCGTCCATCCTCCAAACAGAGAGTCCTGGACCATGGACAGACTAGGGAAACAGACCTATGCTTCAGCAATATTCACCATTCGGTCGCTGTACTGTCTGGCACACGTTACTCACCTCCAAAGAAACCTAATTTCTGAAATGTCTCCCTCTTTGGTGGGGTATTGCCTGTTGAGGTGCGTGATACTGTCGCCTCGGAGCTAGCTACCCTTGAATCCATTTCAAACTCCTTGATGCATTTGATATCTTACTCCACCGAAGGAGCAGCTCGAGCTGCCGCATCAGGCGTTGTCATGAGACAGTAATGCTTGGATGCGGTTGTGTGACTTCACAGACCCCTTTAAATCTTCCTTCATCAATGCACCTGTCAACGAATCTGCACTTTTTGGACCCAAAGTACGGGACACACTTACACGTAGTGAGAAAGACGGAAAGACCTTGTCTACTGTGGCCATATGCCTTTCCAACCCCCAGAGGTCCTACTCCAGGAAATAGAAGGGAGGAAAAATGTGGTTCGAGAAATCTTAAGGACCTTTTCGTGACACTCATGGTGAACATCACCCCGGGGCAGAGGAGGCAACTCGTATGGAAGACGTCCCTTTCGGGGTACAGGGGGTCCGTTTAACCCAGGTGCTAGAGATTCTTTCTCCGGCAGACAATACCAGCGCTCCTGAGCAGCGGACCGATTGCTTTCCTCTGGAAGCAGTCGGGGGTCATTTTTCAATGCATCTACCAGCCTGGCATTTTATTACTACCAATGTTTGGGTGCAGAAAATAATATCTAGAGGCTACCAAATACCATTCGATTTAACTCCCATCCCCGATGTACCACCCAATCAGAGGGAATTAGCAGCCCTAGAAATAGAAAAGCTGCTAAGGAAAAGAGTCATCCAACCAGTACTACCAGACCAGACAGGATCCAGGCTTTTTAGTGCCAAAAAAGACAGGGGACTGGAGACCAATCCTGGATCTCAGCCTATTGAACAAATTTATCAAACTTCAAAATTTCCGGATGGTCCATTCTTTCCTTCCTAGGGAGGGATAACTAGATGTGCTGTATTGACCTCCAGGATGCGTACTACCACATAAAGATGGATCACCGCTCCCGGTGGTTTCTCTGCTCCCAGCTGGGAGCCAATCACTTTCCAATTCAGGGCACTGCCATTCGGTCTTTCGACAGTCTCTTGAGTGTTTACCAAATGTATGGCAGTTGTGGTAGCTCATCTTCGACTACAAGGATTTCAGGTGTTTCCCTACCTAGACAATTGGCTCCTTACTGCTCCGACCAGGAATCTTCTTACACTCAAGGTCTCGCTTTCCGCTTGTGGATTACAATCAACAAGGACAAATCTCAATGTCTCCAATGAAGACACTGGAATTTATTGGAGCGTTCTTTTACACAACATCCTGTCAAGCTTCTCTTCCCCCCTCACAGGTTTTTGAACATAACACACCAAATCCAAGACCTTCTTCCTCAGACCTATGTACCAGCATGTCCTGTACTGCAACTCTTAGACTCCATGGCGGCTGCCATTACGTTGGTACCACTGGCAAGACTGCACATGAAAATCCTACAGTGGCTCCTTTCTGCATAATGGTCGTTGCTAATTTACCCACTCGACCACATGAGATGTCTTTCAAACCGTTGCAATGAAGAAATGTTATGGTGGATGAACCCACAAACGAATCTTTGGTGTCAACCGTTCTGTCTTCCCCAGGCCACAGTGACCACAGATGCTTCCCTGTTGGGGGGAGGGGCATTTTCAGGGAAAAACTGTCCAAGGCACCTGGTCCCCCATGGAGGGCAATTTACACAAATGTCCTGGAAATGAGGGCAGTTCTCCTAGCATTGCAAGCGTTCCATGTTTCCCTACCCTCTGGGACCATTGCTGTTCAGTCAGACAACATGTCAGTCGTCTGGTATATCAAAAAGCAAGGTGGAACCAGGTCTTAATCCCTGTGTCAGGAAGTCTTGAGAGTTTGGCACTGGGTGATAGTTTGCAACCACTTCCTTATAGCAACACACATTCCCGGGAGTTCCAACCTTATTGCGGACAATCTGAGCAGGAACATCCTGATGCCTCACGAGTGGTCCCTCAACCCTGTAACAGCGGATCGGATTTTCCAACACTGGGGCAAGCCTTGCTGCGACCTGTTTGCTTCTCCCCCAAACTACAAATGCAGAAGCTACTTTGCCCTGATCCCCCCCTCAGGGGGAACCACTGAGGGATGCGCTAACCCAGGATTGGCCACTGGGTCTTCCCCATGGCCTCATCTGATTTACAGTCCGTTGATCCTGGATCATTCCCAAGACCTATTATCACATCCTCAGGGACTGATTCATTCGAACCTGCACAGTCTCAAGCTCAGTTTGGTTCCTTTACTTCCAATGATTGCCAGGCTGCCTGAGATCCCATCTCCTGTTCGTGAAATTCTTCTGGCTTCACACAAACCTTCCACTAGGAAAGTTTATTCTAGTAAATGTACTAGGTTCTCTATTTGGGCCAAAGATCAGAACTTAGACCCTTTTTCTATGCTTATTCAAAAGATCCTACAATACCGGACTACTGTTTTGCATGCAAGAGCCTCAGCTTCGACGATCACTGTACAGTTAGCAGCTATCGCCAATTTTCATAATGATCTTGATAATTCTTCAATTATGTCACACCACCTATGCAAGACCTTTTTGAAAGGAATATTACATGTAAAACCTCCAGTCAAGCCTCCCTTAGAACCTTGGGACTTGACTTTGGTACTTCAGTCTCTCACAGGTTCTCCTTTCGAGCCTTTTGATTCATGTGATTTGCAATTTTTGTCATGGAAAACCTTACTTCTTGTAGTACTTACCTCAGTGGGAAGAGTATCTGAGCTGCAGGCTTTGAGTGTCAAGAGTCCATACTTGATCTTCCACACGGATAGAGTGTCCCTTCGTACTGACCCTTCTTTCTTGCCTAAGGTCATGTCTGGCTTTTCCATTACCCAATCTATTGACCTGCTGGTTTTCTTCCCTCAGCATTCTAACAGAGGGGAGTACCTTTTGCACACCCTTGATGTGCATCAGCAGCTTTGTTGTTATTTGGACAGGACTAAATCTTTCAGGAAAACAGATCAATTGTTTGTGGCCTTTGCCGGACCCAGATTGGGTAAACCTGTTTCCAAAGTGACTTTATCCTCTTGGCTTAGAAACGTCATTACTTTTATCTACTAACGAATAGGCTAACCTTACCTTCCAGAATAAAGACTCATTCTACCAGATCTATGGCTACTTCTATAGCATTTCATTCCAGAGCCTCTATGGATGATATCTGCACAGCAGCCACTTGGGCAAGACCTCATACCTTTATATCTCATTACAAATTGGATTTGGCCTCCAGAGGATGAGCATCTTTTAGTTCTATGGTGTTCAGGAATATCCTTCCTTAGGGCCACCCAGGACTCAAGTAGCTGGGGAGTTGGTCCTAATGGTAATGAATAAACAAAGATTTACAATATCAGATAAAGAAGTTATGTCTTACCATAATGTTCCATCTGTGTTGTAGATCTTTGTTCATTCATTACTTCCCACCCGCCTTTCCTCTGCCTGGACTCCTGGTGGACTTTAGGAACTCCTGGTTAGGGAATTTGCTCAAACAGAGCCTCCTATTATTTTTTTTTCTATTACTACATCTATTATCTAAGGGTCGGCAAACTCGATCTGAAGTAACTAGGAGAGGGGCAGTATGGGTAGGTCTTAGCTGAGAGTTTTTGGCTGGCGCAAGCTTGGAAATGGCCATATCGGTTCGAGAATGGAACCGAGGTTCTAATGATAATGAATGAACAAAGATCTACAACACAGGTGGAACGTTATGGTAAGATATAACTTCTTTTTCCCCTGGCACATTACTTTATGCATGTTCTGTTGTGGACTCTAGCTGTTCAGTTGTCCATTCTGCAACATCCTCTATCTTTCCCAATCAGAATTTCCAGAGTATGCAAAAACCATCTTTGTTGGTGGATTCAGTTGGATGAGATTCACATGGGCTGCCCCTTTATTTTTCTTCCCCCACTAGGGATGGTGACAATGGATGCACCCCAGTTGGGGTGGAGGGGCATTTTTTAGGACAGACAGTCCAAGTCGCGTGGTTCCCCCAGGAGATCAATTTGCACATCAGTGTTCTAGAGATGAGAGTGGTTCTACTAGCATTGCAGGCCTTCCAAGATGTTCTCCCCCTAGGAACTATTGCAATACAATCATAAACATGTCTGTGGTCTAGTACATCAACAAACGAGGGGGAACCCATTACTGCTGCCTTTGCACAGCAGCTATGAGAGTGTGGCAGTGGACAATCTCCTCCAACTGCTTTCTAGTGATACTGTCATCAGTAATCCATTTGACCAGGGTAACTTTAGAAACTGGTGATCCCAATCTGTTTGGTGAGAAAGAAACAGACATCTGGTCTGTTTTCCTGAAATCCTTTGTCCTGTGTAAATAGAAATGTAGTTACCTGTATACATCTAAAATATGTAGCATGCACTCTCCCCTGTTTGAAAAATTAAGAAACCTGCAGAGTTTGTCCACATTCTTTCTCAACTCCCCACCCTCCTTCCCCCTTCCTTTCATCTTCTGGAGTGATCTTATGGATATTTTGGAACCTTTTGTTCCAGGTTTGAGCCCTAGCTTTACTGTTATTTCCTTTTTCCTACTATATCTTGGGTGCTATAAGGCAGCAAACCTGATCTGAGGTATTGTAGGTTGGCTGGAGCATTATGGGTAGAGGAAGGAGCTTGAGAGTTGCATCCGTAAGTCTGTGGTGTGTGGCCAAGTCAGATCCATAACCCATATTTTGAGGAAGAATAAAACTGGAAGCACATATGCACAGTTATGGTGAGTACATAACTTTAAATCTGAAGTAGGAATGTTCATTTGTCTGCAACCTGTGGGTTACGGATCCGATATCGAATCCGAGCCGGCAACTTGTTTCAAGCTAATGGATCCGAGCTCCTAGCCCCTCCCTTCACCCATAATCCCCTGCTAACCCCTCCATGACCTCAGATCTAGTTTGCTGCGCTTGTGATGGCAGGATCCTTTTTCTTGAGCTCCAGATAAGTGACAAAAAAATTTAACTTTTTCTTCAGAAAAATACTTTTTTGTTTAAATTAACTGTTATTAGGTGTGTCTGAGTTAGGTTCCCTATTTTTTGTTTATTTAATACCCTCCCTTCGCTGGTCGCTAGTGTGTGAGTGTTTGTGGTGTGCTTTTGGGGCCTGTGTGTGTGTGTAGTTGTTTTTCTTTTCTTTGCTAAAAAAAGGGAATGGCTAAGGCCCCAAAAGCCATATTTTGAAATAGTGTGGCCATAAGCTCTCCCGGCTGATGGCCACACTTGCCTTGGGGTTGAACACCTCACCTCGGGCTGTACTATCTGTGCAGCGTTCAACCCCAGGGCACTGAAAGAGCGGAGGTCAAGCTGGTCCTGGCGGGACTTCTACCCGGCCTCCGCTTCCTCTACCACTCCTGTGGCTCCATCACAGCCTGTGATGGTTGCCATCCCTGCCTCCGACTGGGACTCAAACTCCGCCAAAGTGTCGGAGGACAGGGAGGCCAGGAGGAAAAGCGGAGGAGAAGCACCAAAGCGCGGGCCGAGACCTCCGTTCGGCCCGCCAGCTGGCTTCTCCCTCCATTGCTTCTAGGTCTCCTCCTCCTCGGCTCCGATCCCCTTCTTTCTCCCGGGGCCCGAGGAGGAGACCCGATCTCCGTCGAGGTCATCGGTGGCACTCCAGGCCTGCCTCGGTGGCCTCTTCGAGATCCACGTTTGGTTATCTGATGCAGACTTGGACGGATGATGCGAAGGTTCATCCAGGCCCAGCTGCAGATCCCTCAGGGGAGCTTTTTCCACCCAATTGCTCCTTCTCCGACCCGCTGCAGCCTTGGAGCGGGTCGGCGCCGACAGTACTGTGTGCCGGATCCAACCCTACCCTCAAGTCTGTCGGATCCGACCTCTCGGAGCCGTGGTCCGATCCGGGGGATTCAGTGTGCCTTCGGCTCCGTCCAGGTCGGAGCACACTGGTCCCTCGGATCCGAGTGGGAGCCGACTTTCGGATCCATTGGAGAGTGGCTCTCCCTCGGCATTCGATGTTGTGGAGAGAGCTCTGTTGAGAGCATCCGGACCCCCGGCCCTTGCATCGACTCCTCCCTGCACTCCCTCTCTGCTGGGCAGGCTTCCATCACCCGGCCAAAGGGACAGCCTGCTTCGATGTCACAGATAGTTCCATTGGAACAAGATGACAGTCCCCCAGAGGAAGCTCCCCGCAAACATAAGTGCAAAAGGAGGCACGTGGACTCCCCAGAGTCCTTAACCGAAGACACGGACTTGGAGGAAGGGGAAGGCTCCCCAAGATCACCCCCTGAGGATGTCTCCTTTGGAGACATCATGGAGATGCTAAGAATCAGAGGTGGGTGGTCTGCCCCCAAGTCTTCATCTGACGAGTCCGTGTTTCTGGAGGCATTCGAGGCAGGCCCGTCTACCTCCTGGGTGTCCTCCAGCCGATCCCTGGTGGACCTTATTACCACCAGGGCATGGAAGGATCCGGACACCGTGGAGCCACAAATGGCCGGATAGGATTCTTAGCCCCTCTGACCGGTCTCATTGGAGTAAGGGCCCCTGTAGATGCCATGTTGATGGCGGCAGCCACAAAGAGGGAATTAGCTCAGGAGAGTCCCTCAGTCCATCCACCGAGCAAAGAGTCCCGTTTGATGGATCGCTTAGGGAAGCGAGTCTTTAGTTCAGCGGCCTTCTCTGTAAGGTCTCTGAACTATATTGTCATCAGGATGCAGCGGGATCTTATCAAAGAATACGCTGCAAGTCCATGTTGGAGGAGGATAAACATTTATACTCCACCCGAATGGCCACTCTAAGATCTATTTCTAACACCTCTATGTGGCTATTGTCCCACGCCACAGAGGGAGCCGCTAGGGCCAGCAGAGCAGGCCTAGTCATGAGACGTCAGGCCTGGCTCCGTCATTCGGAGTCCTTTAAAGCGTCCTTACGTCCCTTCACGGTTCTGCCTTTTGGCAAAACAGTTCGCAACGCTTGTCCAGGAAGGGCGGGAAGAGTCCGCTTCTCTGCTCCCCAGCGGTCCTTTTCAAGGAACCAAAAGGGTCAGAAGAAGATGTGGTTCAATCACAACAATCCCAACCAGCTCCGGACAACCAGTCCTACCGTGGCAGAGGTGGACAGGGAGGACGCCTAGGGGCAGAGGGGTTCCGAGAAATTTTGGGTCCAGAGAACCTTTCTCTGAGTTGCCCGACTGCTCCACTCTGGAGGCAGTCGGGGCATTTTTCAAAGTATCTAGCGGCATGGGAGTCCATCACAACAGACCGCTGGGTGATCATATCCAGAGGGTACAAGATACCAATTCTCCATGTCCCCAATCCAAGAACCTCCCGATGTACCACCCGATCACAGGAGGCCGCAGAAATTCAGCAGCTGCTAAGAAAAAGAGCCATCCAGCCCGTCCCCAAGACCAGCTCGGATTAGGGTTCTACTCCAGGTTCTTTTGGTGCCAAAAGACGGGGATCTGAGACCCATCCTAGACCTTTCCCGCTTGAACCTGTCAGTAACCAAGGAAAAATTCAATGGTCACTCTTCAATCTATCCTCCCCTTCTGAGGGAGAACGATTGGATGTGCTCTATAGACCTCAAGGATGCGTACCACATCTTAATGGACAAACGATCCAGGAGGTTCCTTCGGCTGGGAGCCAGTCACTACCAGTTCAGGGTCCTTCCCTTTGGCCTCACCACAGCCCCCCGGGTGTTCACCAAAGTGTTAGCAGTGATTGCGGCCCACCTGAGACTCCAGGGAATTCAGGTCTTCCCCTGGCTCCTGACCGCACCAACAAGGCATCTACTTTGCACAGCCAGAGACTTCTTTCTCCATCTAACCCCACAACTAGGCATTACTATCAATGTCGGCAAATCCCTACTGTCTCCAACACAGATCATAGAATTTATAGGTGCCAGAATAAACACCAGAGATTTGCGAGCCTTCCTAACTACGGAGAGAATCAGAAATCTTCAACTCCATGTGCGGGCTATCCTTCTTTCAGAGGCTTCACCAGCAGAATTGATCCTGAGGGCACTAGGCTCTATGGCAGCAGCGATTACACTCCTTGAACATGGGAGTCCTACAATGGACTCTGTTAGTGCAATGGTCCTTCCTATCACTCCCTCTCCACCATCCCATTGCTATCAGCAAGGCTTGCAGAAGGGCGTTACTATGGTGGCTCCAAGCATCAAACTTCCATACGGGCCGGCCCTTCTGCACCTCTCCCCCCATCGCCACGGTGACCACGGACGCTTCCCGCTTTGGGTAGGGGGGGCATTACTCAGGCAGGACAGTCCAAGGCACGTGGAACGATACAGAGACCTCCCTGCATATCAACGTTCTGGAGATGAGAGCGGTGCTGTTAGCGTTGCAAGCACTTCAGAGCTTCCTTCCCGCAGGAACGATTGCAATTCACTCAGACAACATGTCAGTGGTCTGGTATATCAACAAACAAGGGGGAACCAGATCTTATCCTCTTTGCGGCGATCTCCACCAAACACTTTCTGATTGGAGGACCAACATCCTAGCGGACAAGCTCAGCCGCACCCTTCTTACCCCCTGTGGTCTCTCAATCCTCTAGTAGCGAAGCAGATATTACATGGGGCAACCCTGCTGCGATCTTTTGCATCTCCATCAACCCACCAGTGGAATCTCCGGTCTACTCTATGCCTATCCTCCTCTTCCAATGATGTTACAACTGTTACAGAAAGCCTTTGGGAGCAAAATGATTCTCATTGCCCCATTCTGGCCTCGACAAATTTGGTTCCCTTACCTGTGGTCTCACCTTGTGAATCACCCTTGGATTCTAGATCCCATCCCGGATCTCATCTCTCATCCATTGGACTTTCCAACTCCAAACCTGGACAATCTGAAACTGACAGCTTGGTTGCTCCAGTTCCACTCCTAGTTAGGACTCCTGGTATCTCTTCACAAGTCAAAGCCATCCTCGTGGCAGCACATAAGCCCTCCACCAGAAAGGTATATCACAGCAAATGGAAACATTTTTCCATCTGTGAGCTAGATCCCTTGCCCCTCTCACATCCATTTTAGATTTCCTAACTGAACTCTTTCAAGAAGGTGCTAGTTGTTCAACTGTCAAAGTGCAATTGGCAGCCATTTCTCATTATCATGTGGGACATGATACAGGACCCTTGATGTCAGCCAAATTATGTAAAACCTTTCTCAAGGGTACCTTTTTACTTAGACCTCCTGTAAAGAAGCCGTCCCATGGGATCTTACTTTAGTTCTTCAAGCCTTGACTGCTCCACCCTTTGAACCCGCTGCTACAGTGGACCTCAAATTCTTGTCATGGAAAACGGCATTCCTTGTAGCCATTACTTCTAAAGAGTGTCGGAACTTCAGGCTCTTTCCGTAAAACCTCCGTATCTGATCTTTCATCCTGATAGAGTGTACCTCAGGATCAATCCTCCTTTCTTCCCAAGATAGCATCAGAAACCAACATAAACCAATCCATCAATTTACCGGTTTTCTTCCTAAATATCAAAATAAGGGTGAATACAAGCTGCACTCATTGGATGTTCATAGGCAGCTTTTTTATACCCATAGGATGGCTGGCCATAGACAATCCGACCAGCTGTTCGTTTCCTTTGCCAAATTTAATTTGAAAGCTATCTCTAAAGTATCTTTATCTCGCTGGATTTCCCAATGTATCCTGCTAGCTTATCAAGCCTCGGGTAAGCCACCAGAAGGAGTTCGTGCTCATTCCACTCGCTCCATTTCTACTTCTCAAGTCTAGAGTTCCCTTGGATGATATTTGTTCTGCAGCCACTTGGGCTTCATCTCATACCTTTATCAACCACTACAAGCTAGACCTGCTTTCTAGAGGAGAGCATCCTTTGGCTCTAATATCCTTCCATGATGCCCACCCAGGGTGCAGGTAGCTGGGGACTCTGTCCCACAGGTTGCAGACAAATGAACATTCCTACTTCAGATTTAGAAGTTATGTACTCACCATAACGTTCCATCTGAGTAGGTAGTTCATTGTCTGCAACCATCCCCTCCCTGACCTTCTTGGATCTATTAGTATTTTTTTAGATATCCTTTGTCGGATATATATGGAGAGGCAAACTCGATCCGAGGTCATGGAGGGGTTAGCAGGGGATTATGGGTGAAGGGAGGGGCTAGGAGCTCGGATCCATTAGCTTGAAACAAGTTGCCGGCTTGGATCCGATATCGGATCCGTAACCCACAGGTTGCAGACAAATGAACTGCCTACTCAGATGGAACATTATGATGAGTACATAACTTCTAATTTTGTAAAGGGCAGATCTTATTCATCCCATCCATTCAGTTTGACTGATGGGTCTTTAGGCTGCTTGTTGGTTCTGGGCTGGCAAAACTAGTGCTTCACCTTCAGGCTCCTTTAATTTCTGTGCCCATAATGCACCACTGGGTGAAGTAACATTAGATATTTTTTGCCACCTAACCTCTCAGACGTTGTCACTAGAAGTTAAGTGCTCCTCCTCTTATTTGCTGTTGAAATTTGCTATATATATAATATTGGCCTTACTGGAAAAGCACACTCAGACTCTGCCGCAGATTGCTGTGAGGGAAAAGTTACTTTGTTTTTGCTTTATTGCATTTTGTATTGCTTCACTGCCTTTTTCTGTTTTGTATAGAGTGGTTTATTTTTTACACTATGTTTTAAATGTGTTCTGCTTTTATTTGCATATTTAAACTAGATAAGAGACCACAGCTGTGTCTGTTGTGAGTCATACAGAAATTAGAACAGATCAATTAAGGTTAACTACCTGTGAACTGAGGGTAGAGCTAAGAACTAAACCTTCTATTTAAGGCTTAAAATAAAACATCTCAAGGCTTTACCGGAAAAGCTCATTGAGACTCTGCCATGGATTGATGTGAGGGAAAGGTTAAATGTTATGTAGTCCTATCTCACCGTAATTATTGCTGGATGGGTTCGGAGCCGATACTAAAGCTCGAGAGCTTTTACTGACTCGAGGCTAGCCCCTATCCCATGGTGCCTCATGGCAATTCCCCAGATCTCATCTGCCGCAAAAGTTTCGAGGTTGTCTCTTACTGGCTCGTTGGCTAAGTAAAACTTTATTTACTAAATTTAGTCTTTTTTCCTGACTTTTTCTATCCTTTGCATACTTTAATAATATTTGTCTCTTGTGTGACTGTTTTTTGAGAGTTTCTGACCCCTATTCTTCCCCAAGGACTGTATGGCCCGTTTAAGTTAGAAGGCCTTTTCTCCCTGTGTGTGTGTTAACTTTTTTATTTTTTTATGTACTTCTGTACTACTTTTTTGTCTGTAGTTAGTAATTAGTATTGCTGTTCTTGTTGTTTATCTAGCTAGTCTATACCTTGTAGAAGGAATGTCTAAAGATAAGGCTAGAGAGCAAAGGATCATCACCCTTCAGGGTTTAAGAAGTGTGATAAATGTTCACAGAAAATGTCTCTTACAGACAGTTACACCAGTTGCGTGTACTGTCTAGGTGAAGCTCATTTGCAGGAGCCCTGCACTTTTTGCCATGCGTTTAGCACCAGAGTCTTAAATGAGAGGAAGAGAAAACCTATTGATAGGGGTCTTTCCGAGTTTCTAACAAAACATCTCAAACCATTATTGAGATGGGTAAGATCTAGAATTCAGGGCACCACAGAATTTTTAGGTATTATAAATGCGATGCAAATTGAAGATCATTGGTTGTTATGCACGCTGGACGTTAGTGCATTATATACTAACATTCCACATTGGGCAGGGCTTGATGCCATAGAATATTGGATATACAAATCAGAATTATACAAACCTGGTTTCAACACGTTTCTTATGTGCTTAACTGAACATGTGCTCACTAAAAATGTGTTCTTCTATGGAAAACAATGTTATCTTCAAACACGGGGCACAGCAATGGGCGCATCATTTGACCCCATATATGCAGACCTATATATGGCATATATAGAAGAACAAATTATCAATGATGTTACACACAACATATATCTAATGGAAATTGATATTTGGTGTAGATATCTGGATGATTGCTGGATGGTGTGGAGATCTGATGTGGAATACTTAATGGAATTTGTTGAATACCTCAATGAGAATAAATGGGGTTTACATTTTACCATCAATTATGACCAACATAAAATCACGTACTTGGATGTGCTGGTAATTAGAAATAAAGACAATACTCTTGGTAGTGAAGTATTCAGGAAATACCCGGAATACAAAGAATTACTCCACGCATCCAGCTTTCATCCAGCACATATTACCAAAAACATCCCCAAGTCTCAGTTTATTAGGATGAGATGCATTTGTTCAGAAGAAAACTCTTTCAAGGTTTTCAGCAAGGATTTGTTGAACAGGTTTGAGGAAAGGGGCTTCAGAATGGGTTATGTTCATACAGCAAGCAATCATGCTGCAAATCTGGACAGACAAGACCTTCTTAAATACAAACGAAAATCAGATAAAAATAATAATTTACGATTTATCACTACATATGGTAGAAATACAAACAGAGTTACTGATGCCGTCAGGCGACATTGGAATATCCTGCTAGCGGATAATGTTTTGTCACAGTATTTACCCGAAACTTGTTTGTTTTCATTTAGAAAAGGGAAAAATCTTGGATCTCATTTCAGTCATTATAAACATCACCATGATTCCAACAAACACAATATGACTCAAACCCTCATTTCTGGAGAGTATTTGGTTGGCTGCATGCCAAGTGGTCATTGCAGCCATTGTAAAGATGTGCTTAAAACAAAACATTTTTCCAGTAGTAATAGTAGTATTATATATGACATCAGGTTCTTTGCGAATTGTAGCACAGATTGGATCATTTATATGGCTTCTTGCAGTTGCCATTCTTTATATATAGGTCAAACATCCAGACCTTTAAGGATACGCATTTCAGAACATCTAAGTGACATAAAATGTAAACGTATGAGCAATGCTTTGTACAAACACACATTGAAACATACCACAGCCAAATTTCATTTTACTATTATAAAGTAACTGGAGATAGATCTAATAAATCTGGGTGGCACAGTAAACTGAACACTAAAGAAAAGAAATGGATTGTAAAATTAGGTGGACTTTCCCAGCCAGGTCTTAATGAATATTTATGACTTTATATATTAATGAATATTCATGAGCTCACCAATGACAGTTTGTGTCTAATGCAAATGTATATAAAGAACCTCAAAATGTTGTGAATATTTACACTGATGAAGGCTAGGTGAATACCATAGCCGAAACCGGTCTGTTATTTTTGTGTTTTTTTTACCTATAACTAATTATTAGTTGAAACAGCTCACAGTTGCTGGCTACTGTTTTTTGTTTACCTAGTACTTTGATGCCGTGCAACTACTTCCGTGCAGGGGAATTCTTTTTTGAGTACACACCATAATATCCACAGGTTACCTGATCCTCTTTGTTTCTGAAAACCTAACAAATCGGTCTCTACCACATGTACCACCCATCCAACTAGACCGTGCAACATCAGAGATCATCTCTTTGCTGCAAAAAAGAGTAATCCAGGAAGTCTCCGCAGAGAAAGTAGGATCTGGAACTTACTCTCGATTCTTTTTAGTTCCGAAAAAGACAGGGGACTGGAGATCAATCCTAGATCTCAGCAGGTTCAGCAAGTATGTAAAGAAATCGAAGTTCTGAATGGTCACTCTGCAGTCAATATTTCCCTTTATCGGGAAAGACAATTGGATGTGCTCAATCTACCTCCAGGACGCATACTACCACATCAGAATGGACAGGCGCTCCAGGAGACACTTATTCTTCTGACTGAGAGCCAGTCATTTTCAGTTCAGAACACTGCCCTTTGGTCTCACTACAGCCTCCAGATTGTTCACCAAATGCATGGCAGTGGTTACGGCTCACATGAGACATCAAGCATTCCAGGTGTTTCTGTACCTAGACTGGCTCCTCACTGCTACCACCAAGCATCAACGCATCAGAACCAGGGACGAGAGACTATTGTTGTGCGCCTGTCTAGGCATCACTGTCAACCTAAAAAAGTCAGCCTTATCTCCTTCGCACATTGTATACTTAGGCTCAGAAATAGATACAACCACCATGTCAGCAAGACTAACAACAGAAAGAGTAGAGTCTCTAAGCAGTCAAGTCAGATCCTTGCTAAACAAACAAAAAGTTTAGGCCAGAGTAGTCCTTCAAGTCCTAGGGACTATGGCTTCCTCCATCCTATTAGTTCCTCTTGCTCATCTACACATGAGGATACTTCAGTGGCTGTCATTTGCCCAATGGTCGATGCAAGACCTTCCATTGTCTCACCAGATTTTTATAACACACCTGCAAGAAGGATCTGACATGGTGGTTGCACACAGAACAACTTCTCCTAGGTCGTCCACTTGTTCCTCCCCAAAAGAAAGCAGTTTTGACCATGGATGCTTCCCAGATGGGGGGGACATTATCTGGGAATTACGGTCCAAGGTACTTGGCAAAACCACGAGAACCAGTTGCACATCAATGTTCTGGAGATGAGAGCAGTGCTGTATGCGTTGCAAGCACTTCACAGCTCCCTTCCCACCGGGACAATTGCGATACAGTCAGACAACATGTCTGTCATGTGGTACATAAAGAAGCAAGGGGGAACCAAATCTTACCCGCTTTGCAGAGATGCCTTAAGAGTTTGGAAATAGGCGATGGATACTCAACGCTTCCTCATAGCAATGCACATCCCAGGGAAATCCAACATAATAGCAGACAAACTCAGCCGAGCACTTCTGATATCTCACGAGAGGCCCTTGAATCCAAAAGTTGTGAAAGACATCTTTCACAGATGGGGGCCAGCCTTGCTGCGACCTATTCGCCACTCACCTGAACACCAAAAGGAGCAGCTACTTTGCCCTCATTCCCCATCCAGCGATGTCATCCAGGGATGCTCTAGTCCATGATTGGCCCCTGGGACTTCTTTATTCCTTTCCACCTTTTCCTCTCATCCTGAAGGTAATACAGAAAGCAAAACAGTTGAGGAGTTCCCTGATCCTCATTGCTCCTTACTGGCCTCGACAAGTTTGGTTTCCCTTCTTGTGGCCCTACCTTTTGGGGGAACCATGGATTCTGGACCCATCTCCAGACCTCCTGATTCATCAATCGGGACAGTTCCACCCCACCATCCACACCCTCAAATTGACAGCATTGCTGCTCCAGTTCCACAAATAGCCAGGTGTATTCCCTTATCCCCTTCTGTCAAACACATTCTAATTTCATCCCATAAACCTTCCACTCAGAAACTATACTCCAGCTAATGGAAAAGGTTTTCATTTTGGGCTACAAACCAGGGCTTAGATCCATATATGGCTCCTATAGAATCTATCCTATCCTTCCTAGTGTCAATTTTTCATGAAGGAGGTGCAGCCGCTACAGTTAGAGTTCAGTTAGCTACCATTTCCAATTTCCATTTTGGCTTCATGGGAAATCCAATCATGCAACATTCCTTGTGTAAAACCTTCTTAAAAATTCTTCTCAGGCCTCCTGTCAAACAGCCATTAGAACCCTGGGACTTAAACTTAGTCCTCTCATCTTTGATGTCTGCACCCTTTGAACCATCCTCTTCATCAGACCTAAAATTGTTTTCGTGGAAAACACTATTCTTAGTAGCCATAACATCTGCTAGGAGAGTCTCAGAACTGCAAGCTCTTACTGTTCGACCTCCTTACATTATTTTTCACAAGGATAGAGTCTCACTCAGGACAAACACTTCTTATGCTCAGAGCACAATCTGAATACTACTATTGAGCTACCTGTGTTTTTTCCAAACCACTCTAATAAATCTGAGTATAGACTACACCAGTTAGACGTTCACAGAATTCTCAGATTTTATTTACACAGGACTAAAGAATTCAGAAAATCAGATCAATTATTTGTTTCCTTTTCTGACAAGAAGGGCTTGCCTGTTTCCAAGGTTACTCTTTCAAAATGGCTTTCCGATTGCATTTCCTTTGCTTATCAATCAGCTGGAAAACAATTACCCATCAAAGTCAAAGGCCATTCTACTAGAGCTGTATCTACTTCATGTGCCTTTAGATCTAGGCTCCCAATTGATACTATTTGTGCAGCAGCTACTTGGGCAAGACCGCATACTTTTGTCAGTCATTACAAATTGGATTTGGCCTCCCCGGGACGGGTCATCCTTTGGGTTTACTGTGCTGAAGAGTCTCTTCACTTGAGCCAACCGGGATAAAGGTGCTAGGGACGCTGTCCCATCCAGCAAGAATTACGGCGAGATAGGACTACATAACATAAAGAAGTTATGTCTTTCGGCTTTTCCCAGTTAGGGGTCACCATAGCAGAACTCCGGTCCGCTAATGATTAGTAGTTGATTTTTATGTGCCCAATTACCAGCCCTGACGCAAAACCTTCAACGAAGGTACACCCATTCACGCATGTCTCCACACAGAAGACGCTCTAGCTGAGAATCGAACCGGACAGCGTCTTACTGTGAGGCGACAACGCTACCGCAGCACCACCACTGTGGCCTAACATAAAGAAGTTATGTACTTGCCATAATGTTCCATGTTTGTAGTCCATCTCACCTACATTCTTGCTTCCCTCCCTCCAACACCCTTCCTGTTTCTGGGGGATCTGGTGGGCTATACTGGCACTGTCTGACCTGGTTCTCATTTGTTGTCCACCTGGCATAGAGTATATTTAAAAATCCTTTGTCTGTATATATGCAGCTCTGATATTTCTTACCTGATAGAAAAATACAGAACAGATGGAAGAGGCACAAATCCATAATCCACACAATTCTTTAATTAAAAAGCTCTTCAGTCATTACAGCTTGTGGTATTAAACTGATTTTTAAACACATTTAAAAATAGATAAATATAAGAAAAAAATAACCATAAAAAATAAAAAAAAAAAAACAAAAAGCTTTTATCTCATAGTAATGCTCATAAATTTCTATTTTTTTATTTTTCTTTTTTTTTCTATATAAAATGCATCACAATGATCACACAAAAACTAAATCCCAGATCCTGTGACAGTCAAAATACATTTAAAGGTTCCTAGTTTCCCTTCCTTAACTTTTTCATACATATTTTACCTTTTAAGCTTTTGCCCCTTCTATGTGTACATTTCAAAAGGTTCTTCAAAGATACATTTCAAAATCCGAAATCTGACCAACACCATTCTTCCAAAATTACCTGATAGGTACTTATTGCTTTCTTGCAAACTAGATCTAGGAAATTGCCGTGAGGCACCATGGGATAGAGGCTATCCTCGAGCCAGTAAAAGCTCTCGAGCTTTAGTATCGGCCGAGTCGGAGCCAAATATCTGCTCCGAACCCATCCGGCAAGAATGTAGGCGAGATGGACTACAAACATGGAACGTTATGATAAGTACATAACTTCTTTTTTGCTTTTGCTTCACTGCCTTTTTCTGTTTTGTATATTATGGTTTATTTCCTTTACACTGTGTTTTACTTGTATTCTGCTTTTAATTGTATATTTAAACTTGGAAAGAGACCACAATTGTTTCTCATGTGAGTCACACAGAAATTAAATTTTCCCTCATCTTCCCACCTTGTTGCTGTTGTGTTTTTAAACTCAACTGTCTTTCTGGTTACTTGCCCCTTATGTTAATTTGGCCATATATTTCCTTCTCTCTCCTCTTTCATTAACTATTGTGAGTAAGCACAAAATTATCATTTTGTAAAATCACTCCCCTTCAACTATTTAAATTTATTGCCCATCCCACTGTATTCCATAGAGCCAGAATACAAAGTCCCCACCTCCTTCCAATCTTTCTTGATCTTTTAATATTAGCAGCTCCCAACTTAGATAGCTAAACCTTAGGTTACCCCCACTTTCATATGTAACTGCTTACTGCACACTGCAACTCTTAGTTCTTTACCCATTTTTTTTGCATCTTGTATTGAAAAGCTGCAACATCTACTCCAAGACCACCAATTGCTGGAGGGCTCACATTCTGCCTCTCAGTAGTCATATTAGGATTAGTGATTCTGTTTTGCTCCTAGTGAAAGAAGGAGCATAAAGACATTATTTACTAGACACTGCTGATCACCAGAAATCATAATAACTGCTTTATAGGTGCCAGCTTGGAATGTTTGCTTATATTTTGCTCCTGGTGAGAGAAGGAGCACAGTGCATTGATTGTTAACTGTTTCTGATTGGGCGGTGAGTGTCTGTGTTGGACATTTGTGATGGGTCTGGTTCCTGTTCAACACATCTGCCAGGAAAACCTACAATAAGCCTACAGAGCCTTGCATCATCTGGGACAATACATCATCAAAGAGCCTGTGGCATGCTTTTCATCTTGAGATTGGTGTTGTTTTGCTGCTGGTGAGAGAAGAAGCAAAGGAGCATTGTATCCCAGCAGTGTGAGGCTGTGGTGAGACTAGCATTAGTAGTAGCCAGGCAGCAGACATTCAGGTGAATCCCCACTTTTCATCATTCTTGACAAAGCTAATTCTTTCTGCTTGATTTGCTGCTGTTTAATTCATAATACTTCCCTAAAGACTTAATCGATAAATCAACAGGGACTACTTATCAGTTTCCCCCAAGTGTTTGGCAGTGCCCTGTATCAGTGCAAACACAGTGAATTGACATTTTTTCCATGTAAAAGCACCCTTGAAATTTCACTAGTACCTAGTTGTACACAGGGCAACTAGTTTGCAGTGACAAGCACTGCCCCAGAGGTGTAAACCAAATATTCCTGTCATTACTTTATATTCGCACTCCAACTTTCTAATTGATAAAAAAGGGCCTGTCTCCATTACCATATTGGTGGATATGGGCATCCTGAGGCAATGTAGAAATTCCCTCATTTTTACTGAAAAAACAGTTCATTTTCAAACAAACTGATATGGAAAGTGAGAGATGTATTTACACAATGTCACAGGAGTCAAAGCTCTCATATAAAAGTACTCCTAATGTCATTCAGGTTGTCAGTAGCACACACACTGCAGTCATCAGACATAATTCAGAGAAGACACATAGACCCATGTATGTTGAGGTACTTAAATGCGACCTTCCTAAACCCCAAAGACCTCCTAATGAAGTACATATAACAAATACCTCACTATCCCCCAAATGCACTCTTTCAACACACCCACATTAACACATACAGTCACATCTCATGGATCCTCTACTTCTAATCCCATAAAGCAAACCACCACACAATCAAACATTCTGTTCTTTTGAGTCTCCATTGTGAAACAAAGCAATATCCCTCTCACCAGGCTGAGTAAGAAAAATGTCAGTCAGTTGATTATCAAGGGCCTAGATCTGCCACTTTAAGCACACACTCAGGTCACTGGACACAAGTACCAGTATGACTTTATCATAGTACATGTAGGTGTAAATGACCTGAGACATACTTCCTTAGACTATATGAAGAGAGACATCATGAAGCTCTCGGAATGTGTCCCAGGCTGGTATGAGCCTAGCATTAAGCAGCATTTTACCTTCTACAAGGATAATGCCACAATGCAAACAGAAGAGGGCTGACTTTAATGATTGGCTTAGTTTCTGGTGTCACAGTGGTGCAGTGGTTAACATTGTCACCTCACACAGCAGGTTCTTCTCCGATTGATTCTTGGGGGGGGTTCTGTGTGGAGTTTGCATGTTCTGTGTTCGCGTGGGTTTCCTCATTCCAAAGACATGCATCTGGAGCATTTCTCCCCGGGGCTCCGCTGAAAACAGGCTCTGTGGAACCTAGTCGGACTTTCCCGGTCAACAAATGATAAATAAATAAATAAATAAATAAAATAAATAAATTTTAAGGGGATGCAGTATTTGTCAGCATGGAAGGAGATGGTCAACAGACCATGCTGCTTTGCCAGGGATGGTCTGCACCTCTCCCCTCTAGGCTTTTGAACATTAGCTAAAACATTGTCCTCCCCCATTGAGCCTTTTTTAGGTAATGCCAAATTGAAAGTACTTCCAACATAGCAAATCAAAAACCATGAAAATCTTAAGGTGTTACTGCTCAAGGCTAGGAGTATAAACAAAATAATACACACCCTACAAGCTCTCCTTACCCTACAGAATGCTGACGTCTTTGTGGTCACTGAGACAGTTTAAAGCCATGGAGAACACACCGGCAGTGAAAGGCTACAATGCCTTCCACACATTTAGACCAGCTACTACACAGATTTATATGAAAAAAATATACTTCAAGGCTGGTCAAACAGAGCAATGCATTTGAGCTTCTACATCTTCAAATCACCACAGGCAAAATCCTATGATACTTCCTTGCAAGTTATAGGTCCCTGTCTATGACCAAGGAAACCCATAACATACATGTAAATTTATTGGAAACACTCACCATCAAATTTAATACCATATTCATGGGCGACTTTAATTACCGCACTATTAACTGGGAATCCTATACGACACCAAACGTACTGTCATAGAGATTCCTGATTTTGTAAGCACAAACTTCCTGGACCAGATTGTCAATACACTAATCAGGGGTGCAAACATAGTGGATCTGGTCCTCCCTAATATAGGAGAGTGATGCACAGCCCTTAGTTTTTTGTCCTCTCTGGTAAGGTCAGACCACAAAATGGCCACCTTTGAAGTAAGAATAAAACTTGGAATTTCAGCTAACCCTGGAATATTCAGGAACTGCTCTAAGGCTAACTTCCTACTAGTAAGTGATAACATGGCAAAATTTCAAGCCCCCATAAACCCTGAGAACATTACTGCCTATACAGAACTGTTCACAGAAACCCTGTGCAAGCATGTTAATGGCTGCATAGAGGCAGCTGTACTCACCAGGAAGAAGTACAGAACTAACTCAAAAAAATAACCTACCCTGGTGCAATCCCAACATCAATAGGCTGTATAACAGAAGGAAAAAAAATCAAGGCAAAAATTAGAAGGCATTCATCAGACATATCATTGAGTACAATGCCTCCTTTTGTATGTACCTAACCATGCATGTCCAACAATTGGATCATCCACAGATATTCCTCACTAAAAAAATACAGGGAGTAAGTAACATGTCCTGTGCAGACCACCTCAAGGCCGTATCCCTGTATTGTGTCTCCTACATGCTGTTGAGAGGAGATGTATGTCTGGCATACAAGGCATTCTCTGAGCCCACTTTGATGGACGTCCTGCATACCTGCAAAACAAACAGCACAAGAATTACCTGTTCTAAAGACTTAGATCTTGCCTGTGATATAAATAGGACCTGCTGGAGGGAAAGGTATGTATCCCAAAAGCTATCCCTTCTCTGTAACAGGCTCCCCAATCATGTGAAGCAGAGTTCCTCCCTTACCCAGTTCAAGTGTAACTTGGATAATTGGATAGGAAACAGGAAATGTATCTCTGGTTTGGCACCCGTGTCCCTAATGGACACAGGCAGCCTGTAAATATTTCATTTCCCAGACCCCTGCTTGTAAATGTTTCATCTCCCAAGCCCATGCTTACACTTATCAAGGGTCTGGAAACATGTCAGAGATTTGGGATGCATGGCTAGGCTTAAAAAGGCCCTTGTGGTTGTTAGCTTAGTAAACACCTATGAACTTATGAATGTATAGGTTTAACACCCAGCAGGATAAAAGCACTCTTATCAAACTAAACAAACAACTCAGAGGACAAATAAAGTCTACCAAAGTTAAATTTGGCCTCCCAGGCCAAGGACTACCCCAAAGCATTCTTAAAGTATGTCCGCGACCTCAAAGCTAATACACAATTGTTTGCAAAGCTGGTTTCTAATGGATCCAACTATACAGATCCAGAAGATATAGTAAGCCTACTGACCGACAAAGTCCTTTCCAACTTTACCCCTCTCTCCCCTTCAACCTTCCTTCAGGAAGTACCATCAAATATAACCCCCCTGCTACCACTAGGGAACAGGTGCTTTCCCTTAAGGCCAAGAACACTGCATCAGTGGGCCCAGACAATATCCCAAGGTGCCTTCTAAATATCAAGAGACATGACCAATCAGGCCCTCTGGAGCTGTTGTTTAATTGTAGCCTCAAAACAGGCTTCATGCCTCACGAATGGAGAATAGCAACAGTAATCCCTCTGCACAAAGATGGACCATCTACAGACCCTGGAAACTGCAGACCCATAAGTCTCACTAACCTCAAATGCAAAACCATGGAAAGAATTATCATGGAAATGATCGGTAATGACACAGGAAACCTCCAGATGCTGGACTTAACCCAATTTGGTTTTGTCAAGGGCAAGTCATACCCACTCATCCTGATGGACTTCTTTGAGAAAGTCACCAAAGCATTGGATGGGGACAAAACAGTTCACACTGCCTGAAATGTACACTTATTAAGCCTGTCTGTAAGGGAAAGGGGAGTAGAAAAAACCCAGATTCTACTTTCATGTTTTGGAAAAATAATGGAGAAGGTAGTAATAGATAAGTTATTGCCAAAATTGGAAAGGTTGGGACTTGAAACCATACATCAGCATGCATATGTAGAAAATAGATCTATTACCACCTATAACATGATGTATATAACAACTGAATAACCGATATGAATGAAAAAATGTGCTGTGGTAAAATTTATATAGAATTAACTTCAGCATTTGTCAGAGTCATGCACAAAACATTGATCAATAAATTAGAACAACTAGACATTGATTTACTCTAGATAAGTTGGATAGCTGTATGACTTACAGATAGGATATGGCAAGTTTCATACAGTAGTTGGGCTGGTGAAATTCTTGGTTACAGTCAGGGTGTCCCACAGGACCTGTCATTTGCCCTTACTTGTTTAGATTGCATCTTTCAGACCTATCATTTCCATCTGAGGTGTTCTACAATCTTTATGCAGATTACCTGAAATTGGGTACACTGATTACATGTGTTACAGATAGGGCATGTCTGCAAAAGAACTTGACTGAATTGACTATTTCCGCACAATAGAATATGATGATAAATGCATCAAAAAATAAGCATATGACATTTGGGAGACATACATTGAAAGGTGAATATTTAATACAGCACACAGTGATTGAAATTATAGATTAATTTTAAGAAACTGGGTATATGGGTATATCTGGCTTTGAGTTCTTCTAATCATATAAACCAGTTGGTTAATGATAGTTACAAAACGCTATGTTGCATAAAAAGATTTATAAAGTCTAGGAAATCAGAAATGATGAAGTCATTGTTTGTTAATTACATTAGACCTAAACTTGAGTATAACTAACATTATGGAAACCTTATAAGAAAACAAGCATGAATAAAATGGAAAGAGTACAGCAGAAATATACGAAGGGCATCCATGGACGTGAATATCTAAGTTATTATGAAAGACTAAAATATCTGAACTTGTACATTATCTCTTATAGATAGTTAAGAAAAGATTTTATTCAGGTATATAGGGCATTTAGAGACAGCTACCTCTGGGAATGTAGGGGTTTATCAAAAAGTAGTAGAGTCTTCAGGCAACCTATGTAGAAGATTCTATAGGAATGAGAAGTGTACCATTTGGTTTTCTTGAGAGAGCAGCTGATGCATGGAATAGACTACTAATTACATTAAAGCAAGCACTAATTTAGATATTTAAGAAGAGCCTGGGCACTTATTGTGGGAGCAACTGTTTTGGTATAATGGCAGGCTAAAAGGGCATTAATGCCTTTGCTCAAAATATTTGTGTGTGTGTGTGTGTGTGTGTGTGTGTGTGTGTGTGTGTGTGTGTGTGTGTGTGTGTGTGTGTGTGTGTGTGTATGTATGTATATATATATATATATATATATATATATATATATATATATATGTATGTACCTTCATCTGTCCAAGACATTTGACATAATACCCCACTCAGGCATTGTTGACAAACTCAGGAGGTTAGGTATAAACCCTTATGTCACCTAGTGGATAGCCAGCTGGCTCACAGACAGAACGCAAGAAGTTAAAATTGGGGGAGTCCACCTCTACAAAGAGACCAATCAGAAGCAGAGCACCTCAGAGATCGGTCCTGGGACAACTCCTTTTTGGCATTTACTCCTCTGAAATTAAGGCCGAGTAAATTTGCAGATGTTTGCAAATTAGGAGCAGTCATAGAATCCTCCACTGACACCACTCTTCTCCAGGAAGGGCTGCATAGGCAAATAACTGGTGTCAGAACAATGGACTAAAACTAAGTGTCAAGAAATGCATAATAGTATCCTTTGAGAAGTCATCCACCCCTGGTAATTATCATATTGACAACACACACATAAGAGCTGACCCTGTAGTCAGGGACTTGGGGACACACATAGACAGCAATCCAATCTTTGACTATCACATGTCTACAGTTGTGAGAAAATCATTTTGTGTTGTCCAACTTATAAACAAAGGTATGCCATTTAGATCCAAGGAAGTCATTGGTCCACTATACTTGGCATTCATCAAACTTATCATTGAGTACATTAACTCCTTTGACAAGTACATAACCAGGCACATCCAACAATTGGAACATCCTCAGAGGTTCATCACTAAAAGAATACAGGACATAAGTAAAATGTCCTACCCAGACTGCCTCAAGGCCCTATCCGTATATTCTGTCTCTTACAGGCTGTTGAGAGGAGCTCTATGCCTGGCATACAAGGCATTGTCAGATCTCACCCTAATAGATCTCCTGCATATCAACAAAACAAACAGCACCAGAATTACCCATTCTAAAGACTGAAACATTGCCTGTGATATAAATAGGACCTGCTGGAGAGAGAGCAATGTATCTCAGAGACTACCTCTTCTCTGGAACAGGTTCCCATCCATGTGAAGCAGAGTTCCTTTCTAACCTAATTCAGTTGTAACTTCGACAGTTGGATGGGGAACATAAAATTCATCCCTGGTTTGGCACCTATGTCTCTTATGGATATAGGCAGCCTGTAAATGGCTCATCTCCCAGGCCACTGCCTATAAATGTTTCATCTTACAAGCCCCTGCTTACACTTATCAAAGGTACAAGAACTTGTCAGAGGTTTTGTATGCATGGCTAAGCTTAAAAAGGCCCTTGTGGTCTTTAACATAGTAAACACCTATGAACCTAGGACACACACACACACGCACACACACGCACACACACACACACACACACACACACACACACACACACACACACACACGCACACACACACACACATTTTCACTATGGATAACATTTAAAGTCTAAATCCTTCACTTTTGTTACTTAGGCATTAGTTCTTTGGACTTATTCTGTGTACTTTGATTACTGTTACAGTACTTTAGCTTACTACTTAGTATTTCTATTCATAGTAAGCCTTTTTCTGTTACCATTTTATTGTTTTTCTGTAGACATGGAGAAAAAAGAAAAAAGTTTTAAAAATGCACTAACTGTAGTCACAAAATCCCCCTACCTAACAGGCATGAGTAATCTGTTATTTGTTTGGGAGACCTTTTGTTAGCAGACTGTACTGTCTACAAGGCCTTTGGTACTAGGGCCTTTACAGAGAAGCATAACAAATTAGTGATTAAAGGACTGCTGTCTCCTGTATCTGAGGTAAACAAAGCCATAAAAGACAAAAAAATTGGATAAGGATAAAACCAAAGACAACTCTAAATCTAAGGATAAGTACAGAGAAAAAAAAGAAGAAAGATTCAGATCTATGGAAATGTTAAGCTGAAGAGTTCTTGTACTATTTTCTTTCCAAGATCCACAAATCAAACCGTCAACTTCCTGAACACCAGCCAAGTCTCCAACTTTGGCATTGACACTCTCAGGACTGATCATCATCATTCATGACAAGTCTCCCAGGTGCATAGGTTCCCTTTTTGCCCACCATCTCTGATTTCTTTTAGATCTTTCAGGTCTTTTGAGTGCTTCAGAAATGGATTGGGACTGTATGATGAGGGCTTTTATAAAGACACAGATAGAAATGGATGTTCTCCAGTTCTCCTCTGTCTGCTGTATTTGCTTCTTCTCCAGTCCGACGTTCAGATCTGGTGGTTTCAGTTTCTTCAGCTGCCCTGTAGCCTGTGTCTTCAGCACTGGCTTTTTTTTATTACAGATTCTTCTTCATTCCAAAGAAAAACAAGGCCAGTTTTCTCAGTCAGTATGTAACAGAGACCCCATTTAGAATGGTCATAGTGCAGGTGATTTTGCCTTGCCTACAAGAAAAAAATTGGATATGCTTGATCGATTTGCAGGATGCTTATGTTCACATCAAAATAGCCAAAGCCTCCACAAGATGCTTTCACTTCTGCCTGGGAGTCAGTAACTTTCAATTCAGACCCTTAAGTTTTCGTCTCCTGACAACAGCCCCCACCCCCACATAATCCCCAACCGTGGGTGTTTATCAGTTGCATGGCCATGATGGAAGCTCATGTGAGGCTACATGGGATTCATCTGTTTCTTTATCTGGATGACTGGCTCCTTGGTGCCAAAATGAAAAAAATCTCTCCTTCTGGCCAGAGCTATCTTTCCTTGGACATTAGGTAAATTATGAGAAGTCAAGCCATTCATTTCATAAGAGACTACCTGGATATGATATTATCTGTTGTTTCCCTTCCATTAGAAAGAGTTCAGGTTCCAAGGGACTCTGTTTAACATTTTCTACACTTTACATCTCTACCAGCATTCCTGGCTCTTCAAGGCCTAGGGCCTGTGGTGTCTTCTGTATCTTCTGTATCAGTGGTTCATCTAGCATGTTCGCTAGGAGATCCAAATAAGGGTCAGAAACCAGAAGCCAGAAGTGAATCCTCTTTAATTTAACGCCAACAAACAAATACGTTTTCGACACTAGTAGTAAGTCTTCCTCAGAAAAAGCACACACAAAGTGCCACAGTTTAATCACCTTAAGTACCTTTTCACTAGTTCTTAATTGATTAATTATCCAATGAAGTAACTACTTTGAATATGACAGAATAACTCAAGGTAAAACATACCCTTTCACATGCAACAAAAGAACTTTAAAATTCATTTAAATACACATAGTAAATATGAAATGATGTTTGTGATATAAAAAGATTTATATCATTAAAAAAGACATACTTACTCAATAAAGTGAATTAAAACCTTGAATATATATTAAAAAAGTTGGTATAATAAAAAGTAATATTGTTTAAAAATCAGTGTTATTTAAAAATCACGTTTCCTTATAAACTTCTAAATAGTAATACAATGCTGCCACCTTGTGTGTCTATGCACACATTACATCAAAGTTTTGCTGTTCTAAGTTTAAGAACAGAAGTAATGGACACAAAATCATTTAAACCAGGAGATTTTGTGGATTCCAGGACAATCTGCCAAAACAGTTCCCTGTATTCCAACCTGGCTTCCCACATGCCACCCGTGATATTCTTGGGAACTATGTCCAATACAAAAAATAAAAAAGTGGCCTGTGGACAGTCAATGGTGTGACGAAACAGTGCATTTTTACTATTTTGTTTTTTGATTTCATAAAAGTGTTCATACATTTGGTTTCTCAATCTCCTTTCAGTTTTCCCAACGTAAAAGGATGCGCATTGATTACAAGTGACAATATAAGCCACCCCTTGGGTGTTGCAGTTGGCATAACTGTTACTGAAAATGTGCCTGTCCCTAGCCGAAATATGTATTTTGCTTGTATTGACTATGTGAGAACATTGTGAACAGGCACCACATTTGAAAGTGCCCTTCTTCCATGAACCACCTTCCTTGTTAATAGATCCACCAAATTCAAACAATTGTTTGAAATTTAAATCTTTCCGATAAATGAATTTCAGGGGCTGAGAACCCCCTAAATTCAGATCTGAAATTTCCACAAATCTGTTCCATTCCCTAGAAACAAGTTCCTTAATAACCTTGGAGTCTCCTGTGTAATCAAAAAAACAAATGCTTGTTCCCAGTTGTTGGTTTGGTGGGTCACCTCATCGTTATCTCTTAACAATTCAATGCCCGTCCCTAGGATGGGTGCAAATCTACCTTTTCTCCCTTGAAAAACATCCTCAGAAACTTCCTGCATTAAATGTTATGGATAACCCCTTTCCTCAAACATATCCATAACTTTCTTGCTCTCAACCAAAAATTCATCGTCTTTGGAAGTCATCCTGCTTACCCTGACCAATTGTCCCTTAACAAGGTTCTTTTTCTGATAAAATGGGTGGCCACTTTTAAAATGTAGGTAAGCATTGGAAAAAGTATCTTTATGGAGGGAAATTAGAAATACCATAGTTAATCATGGAATTTTTCCAAACCTAGCCCCTGAGGAAAGAAAACTATTAACAGGACTGCAGAACAATAACCATATCAGGATTATGCAACCAGACAAAGGGGGTGGCACTGTCCTTATGGACACCATATTATATGAATCCAAGATGAAGGACTTGCTATATGACACCACCAAATATACAAGAACCTCGATTAATGAGGTTAACATAGCAAACTCAAAAATCAGTTTACTCTTGCAAGATTTACTTTTGGAAGGTTCCATTATAGGGGACTTGTACAATTATTTAATCAATCCACATCCTAAAGTTCCTTCAGTGTTTGGCATACCAAAGGTGCACAAGGACCCACAAGACCCCCCTTTACTAGTTATTGTCTCATCCGAGGGATCGGTCACTACACCCTTGGCTAAATTTGTCGACGACAAATTAAAGCAACTTTCATATAGGGGTGAAGCAGTTCTTAGAGACTCATGGGATTTTCTCAGGTCAGTTCAATTACATTTATTTTCTTCAAACCTTATATTCATCACTATGGATGTTGTGGATTTGTTTGGTTCTATTCCCCACGAGATAGGACTCCAATGGTTAGAAGATAGCATGAGAGACAGTCATCTTTTTTTCCCAGAATGACTTCAGGAATTGTTTGACCTTCATGCAAACCATTTTAACTAATAACTTTATGTTTTTTCAAGGTGAGTTCTTTAAACAAACCAAAGGGGTAGCCATGGGCGCTAAATGTGCACCAACTTATGCAAACATAGTTTTGAACAGGTGGGAGGAATTGTTTGTTCTACATAGTCCTTATTCCAATTGTTGGAATATGTATAGAAGATTCTTGGATGATATAGTTATTTTTTGGACTAATACGCAGGAAAAATTCTTTGAATTTTTGAATTACATAAAGAGTACTACTAGCTTTCTTGATTTCACTTATACTTTGAACGAACAAACATTAACATACTTGGATATTTCCTTAACCAAAACAGGGTTAGGGTTTTCATCCAAAATACACCGTAAAGATACTTTTTCCAGTGCTTACCTACATTTTAAAAGTGGCCACCTATTTTATCAGAAAAAGAACCTTGTTAAGGGACAATTGGTCAGGGTAAGCAGGATGACTTCCAAAGACGATGAATTTTTGGTTGAGAGTAAGAAAGTTATGGATATGTTTGAGGAAAGGGGTTATCCGCAGCATTTAATGCAGAAAGTTTTTGAGGATGTTTTTCAAGGGAGAAAAGGTAGATTTGCACCCATCCTAGGGACGGGCATTGAATTGTTAAGAGATAACTATGAGGTGACCCACCAAACCAACAACTGGGAACAAGCATTTGTTTTTTGATTACACAGGAGACTCCAAGGTTATTAAGGAACTTGTTTCTAGGGAATGGAACAGATTTGTGGAAATTTCAGATCTGAATTTAGGGGGTTCTCAGCCCCTGAAATTCATTTATCAGAAAGATTTAAATGTCAAACAATTGTTTGAATTTGGTGGATCTAGTAACAAGGAAGGTGGTTCACAGAAGAAGGGCACTTTCAAATGTGGTGCCTGTTCACAATGTTCTCACATAGTCAATACAAGCAAAATACATATTTCGGATGGGACAGGCACATTTTCAGGAACAGTTATGCCAACTGCAACACCCAAGGGGTGGTTTATATTGTCACTTGTAATCAATGCGCATCCTTTTACGTTGGGAAAACTGAAAGGAGATTGAGAAACCGAATGTATGAACACTTTTATGAAATCAAAAAACAAAATAGTAAAAATGCACTGTTTCGTCACACCATTGACTGTCCATAGGCCACTTTTTTCTTTTTTGTATTGGACATAGTTCCCAAGAATATCACGGGTGGTATGTGGGAAGCTAGGTTGGAATACAGGGAACTGTTTTGGCAGATTGTCCTGGAATCCACAAAATCTCCTGGTTTAAATGATTTTGTGTCCATTACTTCTGTTCTTAAACTTAGAGCAGCAAAACTTTGATGTAATGTGTGCATAGACACACAAGGTGGCAGCATTGTATTACTATTTAGAAGTTTATAAGGAAACGTGATTTTTAAATAACACTGATTTTTAAACAATATTACTTTTTATTATACCAACTTTTTTAATATATATTCAAGGTTTTAATTCGCTTTGAGTAGGTATGTCTTTTTTAATGATATAAATCTTTTTGCATCACAAACATCATTTCATATTTACTATGTGTATTTAAATGAATTTTAAAGTTCTTTTGTTCATAGGTTCATAGGTTCATACTAGGCTATCTGCCCTAGGGCATTTATAAGCCTAGCCAGAGTTGTGTGGCTTTCACCACCCCTTAGGTTGAAGAATACTGTACCCATTAGTTTGCCGTGCCTCTGTCTAGCAGTGATACAGAGATGATCCCGGGGTAAACCTACGATCTCCCATCCACTGGTCAAGATTCCTCTTGAACAGAGCCAGCGAGGTGCTCTGTCTCACATGGACCGGGATTCTGTTCCACAGCATAGGGAGTCTCTGGGTGATGAATCTGTCCCTCCAGCACGTCCTATTTATATCCGTGTTGAGGTTTAAGTCTCTTGCTCTTGTGGCTCTGGTGGATTTGGATTTTTTTGAGGTGGAGCATGTCCATTAATTCCGGGTTGGACATGGCCTTGTATGTCAGGCACAGGTCACCTCTGAGCAGACGGTATGCAACTGAATAGAGCTGGAGTTTCTTCAGTCGGGCAGCATATGGCATATTTTGAGCCCCTTTATCCTTTTGGTGAGGAACTTTTGGGGTCTTTCCAGTTGCTGCAGGTGTCGGGTAAGATACATTCCGAATGGGGCATTGTACTCAATCATTGGTCTGATAAGTGAAGAGTACAGGGGAACAATGACCTCCCTTGATCTGGATGTGAATCCCTTCATAATCAGGTGGGCAATGTAGAAGGTCCTCCTAACCACTTTGGCAATGTGAGTGTCAAAAGAAAGGTTACTGTCAACTTGGGTCCCCAGGTCCCTGATAACCTCTTCTGTGCTTAATGGATTGCCACCTATGTGGTAACTTGGGGTTACCTTGTTTTTACCAAAGGGTATGACTATACATTTTTTGGCGTTTAGCTTAAGGCCATGGCTCTGGCACCAGTTATCCGTTTCTATGAGACCTCTCTGAAGGATATCTGTGTCTGATGGATTTTCAACTATGGCCTAGTTTGCAGTCATCTGCAAACTTTGTCAGCCACAATCCTCCTATGTTTGCCTGTACTTCTGAAAAGTAGATGCCGAACAAGAGGGGTCCCAGGACTGAGCCCTGTGGGACACCGCTTGTGACCAGCTTGGAGTCTGACATGGCACCAGCAACTCTAACCCTGTGGGTTATGTCCTTGAGCCAGTTTGCAACCCATCTTGTGACATATGGGTTTACATTTAAGCTGGTGAGCTTTTCTATGATACCCGAGTGGGGTATTGTGTCAAAGCTTTTGCAAGGTCAAGGTAGGCTGTGTGAACTGCCTTACCCTCATCAATGGCCTTGGTGACTGTTTCAAAAAGTCAACCAAGTTCAAGAGGCATGATCTGCCCTTGACAAAGCCGAATTGGGTAGGATCCAATGTCTGTAGGTCCCCTATGTCTTTATTTATGAGTTCCATTATGATCCTCTCCATAGCTTTGCAGACCAGGCTTGTTAAGCTTATGGGCGGTAATTACCAGGGGTCCGTAGAAGCACCGACTTTGTGGGGTCGGACCACAGTTGCCGTTCACCACACTTTGGGTTCGTATCCTGTGGTAAGGCTAACATTAAACAGCAACCTTATGTGTGGGTTTAGTTCCTCATTGAGTTCGTGTAGCACACAGCCGGGAGCACCATCCGGTCCCATTGATGCTGTGTTTTTAGCTTTAGAGAGAGCAGCTCTCACCTGGGCATTTGAGATGATTGGAAGGCTACACTCTGCTGGGATAGATATTTCTCCTTTGGGGAGGGAGGGAGAAATTTACACTGAACCTGTCTGCCAGTATGTTTGCAATGTCTGTGGGTTCAGTGATTTTTGTATCATTTTGGACTAATTCTGAGCATATCTGGGAGTTTCCACCCAGATTTCTAACATAGCTAAAAAGGCCTTATGATTGTCTTTTGAGTCCTTGGCGATTTTTCTCTCAAAGTTGGCCTTGGATGATTTTATGAGTGATCGTAGTTTTTTACTAGTATTGCTCAGAGATGTCTTCCCTTTTAGGGATTTTGCTCTATCTTGTAGTAGCTTTCTCCTCTTGTTGTAAAGTTTGTTTATGGCTGAGGTCCACCAGATCGGGCGCTTGCCTTTGGTGGAAAAGGGTCTTGATTTTATTTGGGATTGCTTGATCCATGCAATCCTGGAGGTGCTCGTAGAAAGCATTTGTAAGGGATTCAGCAGCGTGGGTTGTGGTTTCCAATGGCGCAGGGGCCTTGAAGGATACCACACCAGTCTTAAGAAGTGTGAAGTTGGCTTTTGAGAAGTTCTTCACTGTGGTCTTTTTGTTGGGGGTGGGGGGATGTGCACCTCCATTGAGTTTAGTTTATGGTCTGATCTCACCAATGAGGGATATACTTCGGTGTGGAGCATTTTGTCCCCATGTTTGTGATGATCAGGTCTAGTATATTTTCACCTCTTGTGGGAATGGTGACAAGTTGTTCCATAGCATTTGAGTTTATGAACTCCAGGAACCTTTGGGCTAGGGTATTGGGGCTTGAGTAATGTTCCCAGTCTATGTTTGGGTAGTTGAAGTCACCCAATATGATGGTGTTTAGAGAGACATTTATACTCTCCAATGTCTTCAGGAAGGCTGTGTGGGGTTCCTGAGTTTGAGAGGGTGGCCTGTAACATGCTACAAACTGTAGAGCAGTTTTGCCTATGGTTAATTGCACCTGAATGGTCTCTGATGCTTCGTGAGTTGCCACCAGCCTGGAGGTGTGGATATCCTTGATGAATATGGATACACCCCCTCCTTTTGTGGTACGGTCCGGGTTTTGGGGCGGGCATGATATGAGGTAAAACCTGATAGTGCCGGGTGCTCTCAGGAACCTTGAACCAGGTTTCAGTCACAGCACAGACATCGATGTTCTCCATACTGAGGGAGGGCTTCGAGGGTGCATCTTGAGATTTAGACTTCTGGCATTGAGCAGCATTACCCTTAGTTTTTTCCATTATTGTTTTCTGGGGCATTGGGTTTAGAATTTGAGCCTTGTCTAAAAAAGGCACTATGGGGGGTGGCAAGAGCCTTTGCCAATATCCGGAAATCCAGGGGTGACAGGTGCAAGCTGTCCCTTGCGAAGCGTGGCTTGTCAAGCATGTCATTCCAGGCAGACAGACATTGGATCCCCTTAGAATGACACCAGAAATTAAGCCAATTATTAAAACTGATCATTTTGTCTCTGTATTGTGGCATCATTCTTGGTGAAGGTAGGATACTGCTCAGGGTCAGGGTCATACCAGCCTGGGCTACATAATCTGAGAGCTCCTTTATGTCTCTTTTCATGTAGTCCAGGGAGGTACGTCTCAGGTCATTCATACCGGCATGGACAATGACTGAGTCATACTTGTACTTGCTGTGGAGTGACCTGAGTGCTTGTGTTATGTGGCGGATTCTAGCGCCCGACAGGCAGCTTACTGTGACCCTCTCCTTGTTCAGTCTGGTGAGTGGGACGTCAATGTGTCTGACTATGGAGTCACCTATGACAAGTGTGTCTGGCATTGTGTTTGGCCTTAAGGGCTGTGACTGATTTGCACACTGACTTTGTGATCTATGTGTTGCTTGTGTTATGTCATGAGGTGGCAGTTGTTTGGGTGTCTGCTTTGGAGGCCTCTGCTGTTTTGGTAGATTTTTGATCAGTGCCTCCGAGTATGTCTTTGTGTGTTTATGTGTTTGATTTGTAGTTGTGATAGTTCTATGTGAGACTGGGTTTATGGTGTGTGTGGTTACCTTCTTCTCCTGTCTGGTTTTGCCAGTCCTGAGTTGAGAGAGTTCAGCCTCCAGTTTGGCTATAGTTGCATCTCGCATGTATTTGTGTTTTGTGGGAGGAGGAGAGGGTTGTCTGTGTACATGAGGCAATTGTAACATTGCCTCAATATTCCCAGATTCACCAGCTGAGCAGGAGAGGACGCTAGCAACTGACCCTTTGACATGCTAGAAGAAATGAAAAAGTTTGCTGTGTAACTGAGTCAGAAAGGACCAATAGGGAAGTGGGTACTCAAGGGGGTTTTAAGCTAGTGAAGTACTTTGTATAATATAGAAGTGCTTTACCTGACTAAAAAATGCTTTAGGAACAAGTGCTGAGCTTTACAGATAGAGAATAGACTTTTTAGATTACAAGTAGAGCAGTTCTAAGGGAAAAATGAAGAGCAGACTTTACAGCCAGAAATAGTTTAATCTTGTTTAAACGGGCGCTGCCGATGGTGCTCTAGTGGCAACTCCGCTAAATGCAGAAAAGGCAATAAGTCAGTAGTACAGGCTAGCACACTTTAGTGGGCAGCCAAACAATTAAATTAAACAGCAAACAAACACTTTTAGACTTGAATTAGACTAATTTAGACTAAAATGTACTTTTAAGTGCAGATAATAAAAATGCAGTAAATAACTATGAAAACAGTTAAAACTTGCTCTAGGTAAGCAGTAGAAGGTAAAACAAATATAAAAACAGCAGGATACTTAATCAGGAAAGCAGTCGCTTTTCAGTTCTATGTAGCCAGGAAGACTCAACAGGACCACGTGGAGCTGTGTCTGAGCAATATGGCTTCAAAAAATGCCAGAGGCAGATTTTAACCAGGGAACTTCAAAAGAGCTAGAAATGGTCCAAAATGACCAATTACTACAGCTTCTTGTGCTGAGGTCACTTCCCTCAAGGACAGGTAGGCTATTCAAGGCTCCCCACTCCCTCTGGTGAGCTAAGAAACTTCCTTCTATCCAAGTAAGGCAATGGACAACACAGGAACTACAACACAGCCCAGGATACAGCAAGGCCTGTAAACTTGTCTAACTAGTTTAGGAGAGGCAGGAAAACAAGGAATATTTTTTTTTTTTGTTTTTAAATAGAAACACACAGAAATGCAGAAAAGGCAATAAGTCAGTAGTACAGGCTAGCACACTTTAGTGGGCAGCCAAACAATTAAATTAAACAGCAAACAAACACTTTTACTTGAATTAGACTAATTTCACTAAAATGTACTTTTAAGTGCAGATAATAAAAAATGCAGTAAATAACTATGAAAACAGTTAAAGCTTGCTCTAGGTAAGCAGTAGAAGGTAAAACAAATATAAAAACAGCAGGATACTTAATCAGGAAAGCAGTCGCTTTTTCCAGTTCTCTGTAGCCAGGAAGACTCAACAGGACCACGTGGAGCTGTGTCTGAGCAATATGGCTTCAAAAAAATGCCAGAGGCAGATTTTAACCAGGGAACTTCAAAAGAGCTAGAAATGGTCCAAAATGACCAATTACTACAGCTTCTTGTGCTGAGGTCACTTCCCTCAAGGACAGGTAGGCTATTCAAGGCTCCCACTCCCACTGGTGAGCTAAGAAACTTCCTTCTATCCAAGTAAGGCAATGGACAACACAGGAACTACAACACAGCCCAGGATACAGCAAGGCCTGTAAACTGGTCTAACTAGTTTAGGAGAGGCAGGAAAACAAGGAATATTTTTCTTTTTATTTTAAATAGAAACACACAGAAATGCAGAAAAGGCAATAAGTCAGTAGTACAGGCTAGCACACTTTAGTGGGCAGCCAAACAATTAAATTAAACAGCAAACAAACACTTTTCGACTTGAATTAGACTAATTTCGACTAAAATGTACTTTTAAGTGCAGATAATAAAAAATGCAGTAAATAACTATGAAAACAGTTAAAGCTTGCTCTAGGTAAGCAGTAGAAGGTAAAACAAATATAAAAAACAGCAGGATACTTAATCAGGAAAGCAGTCGCTTTTTTCCAGTTCTCTGTAGCCAGGAAGACTCAACAGGACCACGTGGAGCTGTGTCTGAGCAATGTGAAAGGGTATGTTTTACCTTGAGTTATTCTGTCATATTCAAAGTAGTTACTTCATTGGATAATTAATCAATTAAGAACTAGTGAAAAGGTACTTAAGGTGATTAAACTGTGGCACTTTGTGTGTGCTTTTTCTGAGGAAGACTTACTACTAGTGTCGAAAACGTATTTGTTTGTTGGCGTTAAATTAAAGAGGATTCACTTCTGGCTTCTGACCCTTATTTGGATCTCCTAGCGAACTTGTTTTAGGTTCCAGGTTTTTTTGGTTCGCTTACATCTCCTTTTGGTGGTTTTAGTGTTTGTGTGAGATGGCGGAGGTTCCAGGGGGTGAAACCGAGCATCAGTCTAACAACTATGACGAGAAAGGTGAACTAAGAAAGATTATTGGCCAACTATCGCAGTTGATCGAACTGCTGACACCAGTTTGTCAATCTATTGTGTTTCTTGCTTCCGGTACTGGTTCAGGCTTACAGCAACCGCAAAGGACTCGGAACAATGCTACAACGGGTGTTCCATCTACTAAACCTACTTCTGAGGGCTTCAGTACCATGAATCAAACTTCAAATGACGATTTCAACAACTTTCCACATCTTCTACGTCCTACTACTTCGGAGTTACGAGAAAGGGAACAAATGCCTTTATCCAACGGAAAAGAACTGAATTCTCACCATAAAGAAGGTAACTTTTCTACTTTTTCCCCAGCCTTTGATTTTCAAGCATTTGTGGACAAGGATTATTCCATTTCAGGGGGTTCTTCCCATCCTAGACAGAGTGACTGTGTTGTGAAAACTTACAGAGAGAACTTAGATGACCTTTATTTTTATTTAGAAAAATACAAACATCTGGGTTGTGACTGTACTTACCTAAAGGAATGTTTAGATAAAAAAAGTGGTCCCTAAAGGGCTAAGAATCAACAAATTTCTGAACAAAGTGGTGGAGGGTGCGGATTTTCATGCTGAATTATTGAACATTTTTGACAATTATGGTTTTGAAGTTGTTAGAGCTATTTTAAGGGAGAATGAAAGAGTCAGGACAGTCACTCTAGAACAAATTGAACGTATTAACACTGCCATTATTAATGATCTTCTTTTCACAGTTGAAAAGGAGAGAAAACTTTACTTTAACATTTTTTCTGATATTGAGACCAAATGTATTGTTAATATGAAAAGAAAGCAAGCCAAATTGACAAGAGACCTTAGGGACTACAGGGCGGGTGAGGCATATCCCAAACCTAGACCTGTTAACCGTTGGGTTAAAGAAACCCCTTTGAACAACAATCAGCAACCTGTTGATAATTTTGTTAATGATTCTGAACACGATGGACAAGAGGTTTTTTATGACCAGGACGACAGGTTCCCTTTAGATTACCCACCCCCGTTGTGACGCTCAGACAGGATTCGCAACAAGAATCCAGTATATTACAATGTTCGCAATCGTCGACCAAATTATTAGTGACTACTGACCTAGATACACATCTTCAGATAGTACAACAGGGAAATATTTTAGAATTTAACAACTACAAAATATTTAATTACAGTAGTTTGTCGGTCGATTTGGATTATTTTAAATTGTTTTCTAAGGGATTTAAATTTATTCCTATAAGGAAAGTTAGTATACCCAGATCTATAGTAGACTTAAAGTTATTTTTATGAAAGAAGAATTTAATGTTACTATTTCAAGATACCTGCAATTCAGGTTCTTATTCAGTTCCCTTTAAGAAAAAAAGTACAAATACCCCCCCCCCCCCCATTACACCCACAACTGAGAAACTTGGAGAATGTATTGGAGAGGGAAATTAGAAATACCATAGTTAATCATAGAATTTTTCCAAACCTAGCCCCTGAGGAAAGAAAACTATTAACAGGACTGCAGAACAATAACCATATCAGGATTATGCAACCAGACAAAGGGGGTGGCACTGTCCTTATGGACACCATATTATATGAATCCAAGATGAAGGACTTGCTATATGACACCACCAAATATGCAAGAGCCTCGATTAATGAGGTTAACATAGCAAACTCAAAAATCAGTTTACTCTTGCAAGATTTACTTTTGGAAGGTTCCATTACAGGGGACTTGTACAATTATTTAATCAATCCACATCCTAAAGTTCCTTCAGTGTTTGGCATACCAAAGGTGCACAAGGACCCACAAGACCCCCCTTTACGAGTTATTGTCTCATCCGAGGGATCGGTCACTACACCCTTGGCTAAATTTGTCGACGACAAATTAAAGCAACTTTCATATAGGGGTGAAGCGTTCTTAGAGACTCATGGGATTTTCTCAGGTCAGTTCAATCACATTTATTTTCTTCGAACCTTATATTCATCACTATGGATGTTGTGGATTTGTTTGGTTCTATTCCCCACGAGATAGGACTCCAATGGTTAGAAGATAGCATGAGAGACAGTCATCTTTTTTCCCAGAATGACTTCAGGAATTGTTTGACCTTCATGGAAACTATTTTAACTAATAACTTTATGTTTTTTCAAGGTGAGTTCTTTAAACAAACCAAAGGGGTAGCCATGGGCGCTAAATGTGCACCAACTTATGCAAACATAGTTTTGAACAGGTGGGAGGAATTGTTTGATGTTATGTGATCCTATCTCGCCTACATTCTGACTGATGGGTTCGGAGCCGATCCCTCGGCTCCGACTCGGCACGCTTATGCCAAAGAGCGAAGTCTCTTATTGGCTGAGCTTATTATATCCCAGGATGCACCACTACCAGTCCCCCAGATCTCGTTTGCCGCTAACAAGTGAAGACGTGGTCTCGAGCTGGCTGAGCTAAGTAGTGATTAATTTCACTAGTTTTCTGTCAGGAATTTCTATTTTTCTTCAACAAAAGCTGTTTTAACAGCTATTCTTGTGTTTTGAGTGAGTTTGGTGGAATTTACTTAGTAAATTCTTGTGTTGTGAGTGTTGACTTGGAGTACCTCTTGTGTGTAAAGGCCTTTCCCGGTCTTTTTGATTGTAGGTGACTTCTGTTTTGTTAGGGATCTCGGATCCTTTATACTGTGGATAGTTTATCTTTCTTGTTAAAAAAGGTCAAAGAAGAGAGAATTTCTTAATAATTTACAGTGTTTGTACTGTGTTTTGGACTTTAATTCACGGAATGTCTCAGGTACCTAGGCCTTCAGGCTTTAAAAAGTGCACCAAGTGCAACTTTAAAATGTCGATCACAGATGACCACTCTCTCTGTGTTTATTGTTTGGGTGCAAAGCATTTGCAGGAGTCCTGCAGCGTGTGTCACGCTTTTTCCTCGAGGGTCCTCCAAGAGAGGAAAAATAAGCTCATATTAAAAGGTCTTGTAAAACCCTCCTTTGAAGAAGCTTTAGCATCCTCTTCTTCTCCGCTAAAAGAAAGGCGTCGGCTCCGACCAGTCCGTCGGATCCGACCGCCAAAAGACATAGGCAGGTTTCTCCTTGGCTCCAAGGACTTGAGCCGAGGGCGGAACGGTCTGCCTCGATGCCACCAGTCTCGACTCCTCTGGCTTCGGAGCCGATGGCTGGGGCATCGAGAGGCGGGTCACCTTCGTCGGCTCCACTGGTCTCGGAGCCGACAAAGGTTGTCCGCTCAGACACTTCCTCCTCGGCGCCGAAGTCCTCCTCGGCACCGATGGAAACTAGTGTGGGTATTCCTTCAGCGCCGATAGTCATCGAGTCGCCTCGGAGCCGGTCCCCTAGCCCCTTGGGGCCATTGGAGAGGCCATCTCGAACCCATTCAGTATCCTCTAGGTCATCGAGGATGTCAGATTCGGACATAGACAGGGTGCTCCAAAGACTGTTCCAGTCCCCAGTCTTTCAAAAATTTGTTTCGGCTCCGACCCAGTTGGCTTCGGAGCCGATGGCCCATGCCCATGTCATTGCTGTTCCTCCTCCGACCGCTTCGGCTCCGTCGGAGCAGGTGCTGTTGGAGCCGGTGGAGATCTTAGGGTCGGCTCCGACCCTTACTCCAACCCCGGCCTTTGGGTCCGAGTTTGGTACACGGACTTCTTCGGCTGGACCTGGGGTGATGTTTGGGACCTATGCTGTCGGTCCCGAGCCTCCCTCTCAGTGCTTGCCGCGGGACTTCCGTCTGCTATCATGGCTCCGGGACCGGACACTCCCAGGATTCTGGGGTCCGCCTTTCAGAGCTATGTGGAGTGCCTTGGCCAAATCTTCTTCGGCCATCTCTCCGCCTTTACCGTCACCTTCCCTGGGCGTGGAGACTGGGTCTTTGGCAGTTCCCCTGTCCTTAGGCAGCGGAGCCCCTGGGCCTGAGGTTACCCCCATTGGGGGTTCCCCTCCTCCTGAGGGTTCTTCGGAGTTGTCTTCAGAGGAACCTCCAAGGAAGAGGTCGTGCAAGAGGAAGCACGTGGACTCCCCCGAGTCTATTACATCGGACACTGATCTTGATGATGCGGAGGGTTCCCCGAAGTCGTCCTCGGATGATGTCTCATTTGCAGACATCTTAGAGATCCTCAAACAACGAGGCGGCTGGATATCCAAACCCCCCTCTGCTGATGAGTCAGTGCTCCTCAAGGCCTTCGGGGCTCAGCCCTCCACCTCCTGGGTGTCTCCGCCCTTCGACGAGCTCCTGGATTTAGTTTGTCGGGCGTGGGAACATCCAGATACCGTGGAACCAGTCCCTTCTGGTCCTAACAAATTTTTGTCTGCCCCAACCGAGAAGGAGTTCCTCACTAAAGGCGTGGCTGTAGATGCCATGGTGGTGGCATCTGCTACACAACAGGGCGTGGCAGAGGCTTCAACGTGCGTCCATCCTCCTAATAAGGAGTCTAGGAGCATGGACGATGCAGGCGTACCCTGACTTCAGCAGCCTTTACTTTAAGGTCCCTGAATTATTTGGCACATTTTACCAGGCTTCAGAGGGATCTGGTCAAGGAGCTGTCAGATTCCCTCTCAGGTAACCTACCTGAGCAGCTAGCCCAGTCGGTTAGCTCTCAGTTGGCTATCCTTGCTTCAATTTCTAACTCGTCCATGAGGCTCATTTCGTATGCGGCCGAAGGGGCGGGTAGAGCGGCAGGCACAGGCGTGGCTCTACGGAGACAAGCCTGGCTCCGTTTGTGTCGTTTGCGGAGGCCTTCAAGTCTTCCTTCGCCGACGCTCCCTTTGATGGGTCCTCTTTATTTGGACCTAAGGTTAAAGACACTCTTACCCGCTGTGAGCAAGAAGGAAAAACTTTATCTGCCGTGGGTGCACGTTATTCCACTCCCTTTCGGCCTTATCCCAAGGCTAAAGGAGGAGGAAGATGTGGTTCCGCAAATCACGTAAGTTTTTCCATCAACAGCAGGAAGATTCCCCTTCCAGAGGCAGAGGGCGGGAAATTTTTCTGGGAGACGCCGTCCCAGAGGCGGCAGAGGGCGCCGCAATTCTGGAGACCGCGAGTCCTTTCGTGGCTCTTCAGCCTCCCACACTTCATGAGGGATTGCCCAGCTGTGCTGCTCCGAAGCCAGTCGGGTGCCGTTTTGCCAAGCACCTAAAAGCCTGGGAGTCAATCACTCAGGACAGATGGGTGCTTCGGATTATTGCCGGAGGTTACACCATCCCTTCACACTCACCCCCACCGTCCAAAAAATCCCGGACCCACCACCCAGTCAAAGGGAAATTGCAGCCGCAGAAGCTTTAAAGCTGCTAGAAAAAGGAGTCATCCAACCGGTCCCCGCAGACCAGATTGGATCCGGAAATTACTCAAGGTTCTTTTTAGTGCCAAAAAAGACAGGGGACCTGAGACCAATATTGGATCTCAGCAGACTAAACCAATCCGTCACGAAATCCAAATTCCGAATGGTCACGTTACAATCCATTCTCCCATTGTTGGAGAAGGATGTTTGGATGTGCTCCATAGATCTCAAGGACGCCTATTATCACATACCGATACATCGGGCGTCCAGGAAGTATCTGCGCTTCAGCCTAGGAGACAGTCATTTCCAATTTTGTGCTCTGCCTTTTGGTCTCACCACAGCCCCCAGGGTGTTCACCAAATGTTTGGCAGTAGTAACGGCTCACCTGAGGAGTCTTGGATTCCAAGTGTTTCCCTATCTGGACGACTGGCTCCTGACTGCCACCACCAGTCATCTACTAATGGACAACCTCAAAGCCACCATCTCCTGGGTGCTACCCTGGGAATTACATTCAATTGGTCAAAGTCTGTCTTGCTGCCCTCTCAGCGCATAAGGTTCATAGGAGCAGAGATAGACTCAAAATTGATGCGCGTTTTTCTTCCTACCGAAAGGATCCAAACTTTACAAGGCCAAGTTCAAGCCCTGATTTCAAGATCCAAGGCCCCAGCCAGGATGGTCCTACAAGTTTTAGGTTCGATGTCTGCCACGGTTCTTCTAGTTCCTCTGGCAAGATTGCACATGAGGATTCTTCAGTGGCTATTATCGACTCAATGGTCCTTTCAGGATCTTCCCTCAATCACCCCATTATGATTACAGAAACATGCAAACGGGACCTTCGCTGGTGGCTTCAGACATCCAATCTAAATCAGGGAAGTCCTTTTGTTATTCCCTCTCCAGTGGTCACCCTGACGACAGATGCCTCCCAGACAGGGTGGGCGGCCCCATTCTCTGGCCACCTTAGTTCACAGCTCCTGGCTTCCGCGCGAAACTTTTCTCCACATCAATGTATTGGAGATGAGGGCTGTACTTCTGTCCCTACAGGCCTTACACAAGTTTCTCCCTCAGGGCATAATCGCCATCCACACAGACAACATGTCGGTGGTCTGGTATCTAAACAAACAAGGAGGGACCAGATCTTACCCCTTTGCAGAGAGGCCATGAGGGTGTGGGAATGGGCTGTAGCTACCAGCCTTCTTGGTAGCGACCCACATTCGGGAAATCAAATATATTGGCAGACAGATTAAGCAGGACAATTCTCTCTCCTCACGAGTGGTCCCTAAACGAAACAGTAGCAGCTCAGGTTTTCAGGAGATGGGGGCCGTGCTGCGACCTGTTTGCAACACCACAAAATACAAAGTGCAAAGGTTCTTCTCCTTGACTCCACATCAGGGGAAGCAGCTATGGATGCTCTAGCACAACCTTGGCCAACAGGGCTACTTTATGCCTTTCCTCCGATTCCACTTCTCTCCAAAGTCATTCAGAAAGCTTCTCAATTGGGGTCCACAATGATACTAATTGCTCCGCACTGGCCTCGTCAGGTATGGTTTCCCTACCTGAAGAAACATGCGTGGGCGATCCTTGGACTTTAGATCTAACTCCGGATCTGCTAATTCATCAGTCGGACGACAACATCAGTCCCTTCACTCCTTGAAGTTGACAGCTTGGCTCCTCCACTTCCGACTTTAGTCAGAAATCACACATTAGACCGGAAGTTATTCACATTTTATCTTCGCCCACAAACCCACCACTAAGAAATTGTACCTCAGTAAGTGGAAGAGGTTTGCTATCTGGGCTCAACTCAGGGCTTAGACCCTATCACTGCTCCAATCCCAGAGGTTTTGAAATTCTTAACATCCCTGTTTAATCAAGGATCTTCTGTCTCTACTATTAAAGTCCAACTAGCGGCTATCTCTAAATTTCACGAATCCATGGATCCTCCATTGATGAGCAGCAGATTATGCAAAACTTTCATTAAAGGTGCGGGCCTGTTAAGACCCCAGTTTTTCATCCTGCGCCTCCGTGGGATCTTGATTTGGTGCGTGCATTAACATCTTCCCCTTTCGAACCGGCTGCTACATGTGAGTTAAAATATCTGTCTTGGAAAACTGCCTTCTTAGTTGCAATTACCTCTGCAAGAAGAGTTTCAGAGCTTCAAGCCCTATCTATCAAACCACCGTACTTGATTTTCACAAGGATAGAGTATCACTTAGGCCTAATCCATCTTTTGTCCCAAAGGTCTGTTCTAATCTCTGTCTCCAACAATCTCTAGAGCTACCAGTTTTCTTTCCAAAATTCTCCAATGAAGCAGAATACACTCTCCATAAATTGGATGTTCACAGGCAATTGCGCTTCTATTTAGACAGGACTCAGCAAATTCGTAAATCAGACCAGTTGTTTGTGTCCTTCTCAGACAATAAATTGGGTAAAACCATCACAAAAGCTACTATCTCTAAATGGATTAGAGATTGTATAACTCAGGCTTATTCCTCTTGAATAAGCAACTTACAACATCTATCAAAGCTCACTCTACCAGAGCTATGGCGACTTCTATAGCTTTTCATTCCAAGCTCGCTATTTCTGAGATTTGTGCTGCGGCTACTTGGTCCAATCCACACTTTCATTTCCCACTATAAATTGGATGTGGCATCTAAAGGGCGAGCATCATTTGGTTCCACGGTACTCAGGAGTGTTTTCCAGTGAGCCACCCAGGATTCAGGTGCTAGGGGCGCTGTCCCATCAGTCAGAATGTAGGCGAGATAGGGTCACATAACAGCTTTTAGTTATGTACTCACCATAACTTCAGATGTTTGGGATCCATCTCTACATTCCTAATCTACCCTCCTTCCCCTGCCTTGGAGATCAGAAGAGATTGAACGGTTTGAGTTCTACTGTTTTTATCTTGTTTCATCTGACGATGTTATATAATCAGTGCGTGCATGTGTGCATGTATGCGGACAAACTAGATCTGGGGGACTGGTAGTGGTGCATCCTGGGATATAATAAGCTCAGCCAATAAGAGACTTCGCTCTTTGGCATAAGCGTGCCGAGTCGGAGCCGAGGGATCGGCTCCGAACCCATCAGTCAGAATGTAGGCGAGATGGATCCCAAACATCTGAAGTTATGGTGAGTACATAACTAAAAGTTCTACATAGTCCTTATTCCAATTGTTGGAATATGTATAGAAGATTCTTGGATGATATAGTTATTTTTTGGACTGATACGCAGGAAAAATTCTTTGAATTTTTGAATTACATAAAGGGTACTACTAGCTTTCTTGATTTCACTTATACTTTGAACAAACAAACATTAACATACTTGGATAGTTCCTTAACCAAAACAGGGTTAGGGTTTCATCCAAAATACACCGTAAAGATACTTTTTCCAATGCTTACCTACATTGTAAAAGTGGCCACCCATTTTATCAGAAAAAGAACCTTGTTAAGGGACAATTGGTCAGGGTAAGCAGGATGACTTCCAAAGACGATGAATTTTTGGTTGAGAGTAAGAAAGTTATGGATATGTTTGAGGAAAGGGGTTATCCGCAGCATTTAATGCAGAAAGTTTTTGAGGATGTTTTTCAAGGGAGAAAAGGTAGATTTGCACCCATCCTAGGGACGGGCAATGAATTGTTAAGAGATAACTATGAGGTGACCCACCAAACCAACAACTGGGAACAAGCATTTGTTTTTTGATTACACAGGAGACTCCAAGGTTATTAAGGAACTTGTTTCTAGGGAATGGAACAGATTTGTGGAAATTTCAGATCTGAATTTAGGGGGTTCTCAGCCCCTGAAATTCATTTATCGGAAAGATTTAAATTTCAAACAATTGTTTGAATTTGGTGGATCTAGTAACAAGGAAGGTGGTTCACGGAAGAAGGGCACTTTCAAATGTGGTGCCTGTTCACAATGTTCTCACATAGTCAATACAAGCAAAATACATATTTCGGCTAGGGACAGGCACATTTTCAGTAACAGTTATGCCAACTGCAACACCCAAGGGGTGGTTTATATTGTCACTTGTAATCAATGCGCATCCTTTTACGTTGGGAAAACTGAAAGGAGATTGAGAAACCAAATGTATGAACACTTTTATGAAATCAAAAAACAAAATAGTAAAAATGCACTGTTTCATCACACCATTGACTGTCCACAGGCCACTTTTTTCTTTTTTGTATTGGACATAGTTCCCAAGAATATCACGGGTGTTATGTGGGAAGCCAGGTTGGAATACAGGGAACTGTTTTGGCAGATTGTCTTGGAATCCACAAAATCTCCTGGTTTAAATGATTTTGTGTCCATTACTTCTGTTCTTAAACTTAGAGCAGCAAAACTTTGATGTAATGTGTGCGTAGACACACAAGGTGGCAGCATTGTATTACTATTTAGAAGTTTATAAGGAAACGTGATTTTTTTTTTCCCATAATAATTTTTTATTGATATATATTTTCAAAATACAATAAAATCACACACATAATTCACTACTATTACTATCAAAACTATATACAATATCTACATGAAATGCTTCCATATAAAAATCGTCATTATTCCAAAAAAAGAAAAGACACCAGGGAAGAAAAACAAAGCCGAAACATTTGTAGAAGTACTTTGAGTCCATACATATCATACATGTTTTCAAAACATTGTTTCCTCCACATATACATCCAAACTTTAGTATATTCCTAATAACAGTATTATGCTAATATAATGTTAAAAACCTTTTCCTATATTTTCGGATTATTAATATTTTTATTACTTTGCTTCAGGAGTAATGTGCTAATATATACTTTATAGCCACAAGCTTGAAATTATCCCATGATGTCTTGTCTGGTTCTAACCAATTTGTAGCTATATATAACTTCATCAGCAAAAAAATATTCATACATATTATAGTTTGTGACCTAGAGAGCTCTCTTGGAGGAACATGTAGAATCATAAATTCCCATGATAACGTTGAACTTTGATAACCCATCTTTTGTAGTTGTGTTCTAAGAGAGTTCCAAAGCTTATATATACACTTGCAGCTCAAGAACATATGAAGAAGATCCGCCATTTGATTTGTGCAATATGGACAAGTTGGAGAATTCCTAGGATTAAATTTATGTAACCTCAGACGAGTATAATAAGCATTATTCCAAATCATCAACTGCGTATACATCAACTTTTGAAAAGAGACCGATTTTATTGTTAAATCAATTGCTTTTAATACCTGATTATCTGCTACTGTCATTTTGTTTACCCAATACCCTGACAACAGAATTTTATCCTGGAATTTTAAATCTTTAATTAATTTATTTGTTGTTGTTATAAATTTGACCTCCTGTTGGAGAGCCTGCCACAATTCAGAGCATTTATCCACAATTCTGACTACCGGTTTAAAGTTTTCAAAATGACTCGGAGCAAGTTCTCTGATTTGTCTCATGACAACCACATAACTCTTAGGAAGATTCAATTCCTGCCTAACTTGCGAAGCCGATAAATGAAATTTATTAAAACATCAATCAGAGTCAAATTAACTATTAATGGAATTTACTAAGATCAATCAACTGATTATTTAGTTTAAAATTGGGATTCCTATGGAAAGGCTGAAAAACCATCATATATTGCAACAAGTCTACTGATTGGAATAAATTTTGCAAAGATGACACATATGTTTTTAAGTGGTCCATAATCCCATACTTTATCAAACTACTTTTATCCAAAAGGGTAAAGCTTTAGGATTTATGTTCCGATCTAGAATATGCTTGTAATTCAAGACCACCCAAGTTGGTATCCACTTTGTACTAATTACCTCGTAATTAGCAATTCTTAAACACCTGTTGGCATTCACAATTAAATAGTATACTTCAAAATTCGGTAACTCAAGTCCTCCTCTACTCTTCGGGGTCATTAATTTCTCATACGATATTCTAGTTTTCTTTGGCTCCCAAATAAATTTAGCTAGATCTTTATGAATTTGTTTAAAAACTGTCTTTGTAATTAATACTTGAGCAGACCTAAAGATATACAACATTTGTGGTAATATATTCATTTTCACTATTGATACTTTTGCCAAAGGAAACATGATTTTTAAATAACACTGATTTTTAAACAATATTACTTTTTATTATACCAACTTTTTTAATATATATTCAAGGTTTTAATTCACTTTATTGAGTAGGTATGTCTTTTTTAATGATATAAATCTTTTTACATCACAAACCTCATTTCATATTTACTATGTGTATTTAAATTAATTTTAAAGTTCTTTTGTTGCATGTGAAAGGGTATGTTTTACCTTGAGTTATTCTGTCATATTCAAAGTAGTTACTTCATTGGATAATTAATCAATTAAGAACTAGTGAAAAGGTACTTAAGGTGATTAAACTGTGGCACTTTGTGTGTGCTTTTTCTGAGGAAGACTTACTACTAGTGTCGAAAACGTATTTGTTTGTTGGCGTTAAATTAAAGAGGATTCACTTCTGGCTTCTGGTTTCTGACCCTTATTTGGATCTCCTAGCAAACTTGTTTTAGGTTCCAGGTTTTTTTGGTTCGCTTACATCTCCTTTTGGTGGTTTCATCTAGCATGTTACCATATGTGCACTCTGCAGTGGCTACTGATACCCATGGCTTTGTGGTCCCAGCTAACAGATATTCTGTCAGCACCAATGTTAATAACCAATCTTTGTAGAGTTCAACTACAATGGTTAACTTTACCCTTGATTCTTCAGGGAAGGCCATTTCTAATTTCCATTCCCTTAGCAATTGCAATCATGGACACCTCTCCTTTGGGGTGGGGGAGCATTATCAGGAGAGGTCCAAGATACACACATACAGAGCAAGAGGCCAACCTACACATCAGTATCCTGGATATGACAGCAGTCCTCCTAGCACTGTGAAAACTTCAGAACATCTTACCTCCAGGTTGATTTCAATTCATACCAACAATATGACAGTAGTTTCATGCATCAACAAGCAGAGAGGAACCACGTCCTATCTCTTTTGGCAGGAAGTCACAAGAGTGTGGCAATGGGTGATTGCTTCACACCATTTAACAACACACATTCTTGGGAGAGTCAGCTGTCTTGCCAACAGGCTCAATAGAACCATCCTATTGCTTCATGATTGGTCTCTAAATTCAGTGGTGGCTTGTCAGATTTTTTATCACTGGGCCTTTCTTTGCTCTGATCTTTTTGCCTCTCCAGACAACACCAAGTGCAGCAACTACTCTCCTAATTCCCACAGAATCCCCAAGAGATGCTCTAGCCAGTCAGCAGCCTCTCAGGCTCCTGTATGCATTTCTTCCTCTTCCCAGCATCTCCCACAATTAACATAAGAGTTAATCATTTTGCAGTCAAAGGATCCAACTCAAGTGTTTGATAACTGGGCCTAACCAAGACCTTTTTTTAAATCTCCAAGAATAAATAAAAGTAAAATGACACATTTAAAATAAAACAAACTGCAGTAAAACAAGAAACAATAGCAAGAAACAACTGTAAGTGCACAAACTATAAAGCAAGTAAGCCAAAATAGTCACAGGCAAGCTTTAGTTGTAACAACTCGCATATTAAACCCCATCTTGTTCAGCATACCTGAAAATGTCAGATGTCAGATTTCTGGTAGTGTTAATCCTTTTGTGGTTATGGGATGCAACACAGATGCTTACTTATTGGCCCTAAAAAGAACTTTCTTTTAAAACTCCAAGAAAAAAAGAAATTATAAGTAAAATAGCAAATGTAAAATGAAAGAGTATAGTAAAACAAGAACAAATAACATAGAACAATGCAGATATGCAAACTTTAAACCAGTAAATCCAAATTACTTAGAGATCAGTTTTAGATGCCAAGTTTCTCAGATTAAATTGTCCTTTTTTCTGCTCAGCTCATCCCATTATTTGGATAGAATTAGTCGTTTTCTAGTCAAGGAATGAAAAACAGATGTTTGCTAACTGGCCACAACCAGTAACTTTTTTAAATCTCCAAGAAAAAAATCAAATTAAAAGCAAATACATTTAAAGTAAAACAGTAATAAAGGGTGGCAATGAGGGATAAAGCCCTAACTACAGTCTAGCTTACCACATTTTAACTAGTGGCTTGGGTGGTTGACTGTGTAAGCAGGGGCAATGGGCATGAGTACCTTAGGGGGGGGTCCCCAGATTGTAGCACTACTCTAATGATGGACCCCCCCCTGATTGTAACACTACTTTAATTCCAGGTGTTCAGCTGGAGAGTAGAAGTCCGTCATGATGCAGAGAGGTGATGCCAGGGCCATAAGATTGTAATTGCCAAAACACATATTCATAGCTTTTGATGCACATAGGGCAGCATGCATGTCCTGTCAGAGGGGCATAGGCAGCCCCTCACATCACCACCAGGAGTGAGCTTATGCTATAAAAAGTGAAAAATGTATTCACTGCCTGGATACTGGATAGAGCACAAAGCACCCTCGTGGCTGCCTGAATGACTGCCACCATGGAGCCTTGATGGTCAGCAGGCACTTGGGAAAAAGTCATACAAAAATGCAACAAAAAGCGTAAAGTAAAGAAATAATGTAGGTACACAAACTACAAAACAAGAAATCCAAAATAATCACAGAATAGCTTTAACTAGCAGGTTTGACAGGTTATTGGCCCTGAGGCCCTTATAAGCATAGCCAAGAGTTTAGCCCATGTTTGGACAAGTCAGCACCAAAAGCCCCTGTCCAGCACGGGCACAGGTGGAATCCCAGGGGTGTATTTTCTGTTTCCCATCCAGTTATCCAGGTTGCGCTTAAAAAGGGATAATGAGATACTCTGTTTGACATGGAGAAGGAGTCTATTCCACAGATGAGGGAGTCTCTGGGACACAAATCTGTCCCACCAAGTCCTGTTGAGGTCACAGATCAAGTTGAGGTCATGTGTGTGGCTTACTCGAATGGAGCTTGACATGTGGATATGCAGCAGTCCCATCAAGGCGGGGTCTGCTATTGCTTTGTATGCCAGACAGAGGTCACCTCTGAGGAGTCTGGATGAAACTGAGTAGAGGTTAAAGGGCTTTTAGTCTGTCTATGTAGGGTAGATGTTTGAGGCCTTGGATTCTCCTGGTGAAGGAACCTCTGTGGTCTCTTCAACTTCTGCATGTGCTTTGCGAGGTAAATGCCGAAGGGGGCGTTGTACTCAATAACTGGCCTTATAAGGGAATAATACAGGGATGTTATATCCTTCTCCTTGGATGAGATATCCTTATTTAAGAGGTGGAGCACGTAGAATGCTTTCTGTACAATGGAGGCAACATGGTGGTCAAAAGTCAGGTTGCTATCAACCTGGGTGCCCAAATCCCTGGCTACTGATTGTATGCTTAGGATGTTATTAATGTGATAATATGTGGGGACATCAGTCTACCCAAAGGGGATAATGATGCATTTTTTGGCATTCACCTTGAGGCCATGTTTCAGGCACCAGTCATTTGTTTGGGTGATACCCTCTTGGAGGACGTCCACATCACTTGGGGAATTGATGAGTTAATCTTTTTTGAAGTCAAGAAATGTAACAGAAACATTTGTCAACTGGCTGTAACCAAAATTAGTTTTAAAACTCATTGAAAAAGCAAATTAAAAGTAGAGCTCCAAATGTAAAGTAAGACACAATGCAATAAAACAAGGACAAAAGACAAGAATAAGTTTAAGTATACAGTCTATAAACCAAGAAATCCAAAATAGACTAGGGTAGATTTGCCTGCCAGGCCAACAGATTTTAAATCCAAGTCATTTGCTAGCAATGACTTCTTTTTTCATAACTGTATATTTAAATTCATTAGTATAGTGAATCTTGATCATTTTTATCCATTCTGTACATGTTGTCATTAGGATTGATTTAGTTATAACTAATTCTGTTCTGATTAAATTATACTTCAGTATCCTTCAATATTATTTTCCATAAAGGAAGTAAATAATTATGTTAAAGAATAGTAAGAGGTTAAAGCAGATTAAAGTACTTACTAAATTATGTCCCTTCAAAGATTTTACTTCAGGGCATATGCTTGCTGTTGGGTAAAACTGAAATGGATTTCTGTTCACATTAAAAGGAATATATCTTGGTAGAAATTTATAGCAAACTTATTATGGTTGTTGTTGTTGTGTCTTTCGACTTTTCCTGGTTAGGGGTCGCCACAGTGGAACTCCGGTCCTCTAATGATTGGCAGTAGATTTTTACATGCCGAGTTGCCAGCCCTGACGCACAACCTTCAACGAAGGTACGCCCATTCACGCATGTCTCCACACAGAAGACAATCTAGCTGAGAATCGAACAGGACAATGTCTTACTGTGAGGCGACAACACTACCGCAGCACCACCACCGCAGTTTATTATGGTAAACTTATTATGGTAATTATCTTTATTTACATCAGGCTAAAAATTTTATTTTGCAATCCATTATACAAAAGGAATTACTACTGTAGTACGGATAAGACTGAATCATTTCTTATGTCACAAAATAAAAGGAACAGTGGAGATTCTACCAATAGGGATGACTGCAATTAGGGGTACAGAGAAGAGGCAAGAGGGAGCTGGAATTTACTGGAGGAAGCTGACAGAAGAACCAAAGTTTTGAAAATGAAAAGAGAGGGAAAGGTAACAGAATCTGAAGAGGCCAAGAAGACATTTGGACTGCAGGCTAGAGATTGCCTTCCCTGTCAGGGAGTGATGTCAGAGTATAGGCAAAGAGAAAGGGATTTTAGTTGAATCTAGAACAGAAGCTGCTGTTAAAAAGGGATAATTAGTAGGGCATTTAAAATATTGCACAAAAACTATAGGAATCAATCAGATGAGGTCAGAAAAGATTGTGAAGAGTGATTAGATAAGCAGTTCACAAAGAAACAATGGGAAGGCATATGTATAGCTCCCAAATATGCAACAAAATCTAGAAGATTTGTGATTTTTGTCTTGGAAGTGTTTGCATAGGTACTTTTATACCCTAAGCAGACTCCAAATAATTTTTCCTCAGAAAGATGGCAAATGTTGGAGGTGCAATGGAAAAGAAACATGTACTTGGGAGCATATGTTCATGGAGTGTAATGAGTTGACAGACTTCAAAAATTCCTGATAGAGTACTCTGTCAGGAATACTGAGCAAGCAAATGAGTGTAACCAAGGAAATTCTTTTTTTTTAAACTAGAATACAGGATCTGATTTTACTAGACATAAATAGTAAGGCCTTGTTTAAATCTGGTGGTTGCCAAAAAAGCAATTGCAAGAACGTGGAAATCAAAGTCTAAGCCAACCATAATTGAAGTAGTGAATATTGTAACAGATAAAATAAACAGGAAGTGGGATTTTTAGACAGGGGTAGGAGTAAATTACATATAAAAATAGAAATTGTGGGAAAATACATGCAAAAATGTTTTGGAGGAGGAATGAGGTCTAAGAGAAGGCAGGAACCGAACAATTTATGTAATGTTGGTTTGATTATATTTTGTAGAACAATATATGTGATATATAATGTTTGTAAATGTAAACTTAATATGTTTTGATTACTGTTATATAAATGTAAGTTTACATCACAAGTGATGATTCAATGATTTTTTTTAAATAAATAAATAAAAGAAACATTGAGATAAATAAATTCTCTACTCAGAGAGACTTCAACAGTGTTTTGTGGATGAGTACAAAAATATTCATCAAAATGTTCTTAATTGTTATGAGTCCATTTAGAGTGATAAACCATTGACTTGTTTTAAATAAAATTCAGTGATCATTTTATTTCCATTTCCACCTACTTCCATCATATATAATACTCGGAGCAGTCTAACACAAGGCCTGCTGAAAAAGATGGAATTCCTAGCCTAAATTTTCAAAACACTTGATTCCCTTTTCCATTTTCTACCTGATAAATCTTAACACAATTTCATTAAACTCTGAACTCTGATAAAACAGAATTTCATTTTTTTCTAACCACTGAACAACCTTTAGACTATTTGCAATAGTCACTGGTATATTTACAAGCTTCTGTCGTTGTTGGTACTATCATGTCTGAATTTTTGATTGCATGCCATCATCAGTGTTTATTGTTCCGTTTTGAGTTACAGTAATACGTATGTATAATGGAAAATATGTATGTATATATATTTTAATATCAATAATTTTTTCATATTTGCCCTGGATACACGTATATAAATTCCTTCTACCATTGGTATGTTAGGTTATACACACACATACAAGTTTACATTTTTAGTTCACTTTATAGTTATTCTCTCTCTCTCTCACACACACACACACACACACACACACACACACACACACACACACACACACACCCCATATTCCATTTCCTTTGTCTGTGCACCCTTGCTCTCTCTGTCTCTCTCTCTCTCTCCCTTTTGTGAGTCCTTACCTTCTTATTTTCCTCCCCAAGTCTCCATTTCCCCCTAACTGTTCCTGCACAAAGTATATTGGACAGCACCTTTTCTCCCCTTCTCAGTTGACTATGAGTAGGAATTTCTAAGCCACACCATAAAAGCTCATGTATGCATTCTTGCTTGTTACTTTGCATTTGTAACACTTCTATTTTTTTTCATTATTATTATTTTTATTTCATCATTTTTAGATTGCTTTTACATCATACCTCTCAACCTCTTATTGCAGGAAATCTGGAGAAAGCCATAAACAATGGTGGGATAAAGGCCCAAAAATAGGGACAGATTTTAAATATTGCTCTAATAAACTAGAACACTGACAGAATGGCAGAATTTGCATTATCATGAAATTTCTGAAGAGTATGAAGTTTAAAACTCAAATGTCAGTCATTATTTTATGGCTTCTATCCTCAATGATTTGCCAGAAAACCAAAAATTTTATGAAGAGCAGACCAAATATATGAGGCAAAAATGTGGATATTCTGCAAAAATCTGAACAGTTGAGAGGTATGCTTTACATTTATTGTCCTTCGTTCTTAGTTTTGCACATTGACACCTCCTCCCTACCACCACTACTATTTCAGATAGCAAAATAAAGCACCATGTTGCTCCTCCTTCTGCAACATGTCACATGCCAGTAAGGCATACACACAGACTATTCCTCAGCCATTAGATCCAAGGAAGCCCCACCTAAGGTGGGAATGCTTTGATCACCTTTCTCCGCCACCTTACCGATCAGTGTAAAACTTCAAAACTTAAAGCTGTCCACCAGTTTTAGCATTCCACCTCATGTCCATTGATAAATTGAACCTTTCCTGTTTCTCACCATCACCACACTCATTTTACACACCTTTTACTTTATGCATGTCAGCCAAACCCCACCTATCTGATTCATATTCCCACAAACCCCTGGGTAACTCCACTCTGTGATTTTTACCTTCTACACAGACTCCAGCCCTTCACTGACAAGTTCAGCCCTCCCCCTTGTCGCCCTATATCATTAGGGGTTGTGATAGTTTCACTAACAAATACTTGAAGTTCATTTGTTGAATATTTGATGACTTACTCTGTGGTCTACAACTGTAAAAGAGTTTTCACTGATCTGATGAAGTCTACATTAACAGAAAGCATTTTAATAAACAAAAGTGCTCATCTATTGTTGCAGTGGCTCAATATATGACCATAATACCATATTTGATCTGTGTTGGCTTTATTTACAGTTTATATTAAAACATGATTCACACTGCACAGTGTTGGGGGTTATAGACCTTTTTTTTTTCCATAAAAAAAAACAGACACAGTGATACTCAAATAAAAAGCAAGTAGATGCTGCTATAATTTCAGTCTTGGAAAAATATTTAAATAAAATGACAAAATCATTTATCTGACTTGGGATTTGGAGCTCTGTACTATAGAAGTGTGAATTTTGTGTTACCATATACAGTTTTGAAATTTCAAACATAAAATCCTGGTAAAGACGGATGATATAGCTCAAAAAACTCTAGCATAGTTTGCAGTTCAGAATCAGAATGTCACCTGCAAAATGGCATATCTTGGGAATTTGTTGCAGGTAAACTTAGTGTTAAATGTTGGATGCTCATCATTCCCACTGCTGCGGTAGCCTTTAGGCTATATGGGTTCTTTCTCTGCATAGGAAACAACTAGCTTCAGAAAGCTCTGACTTCCCTTCGCATCTTCACTGTGACTACTGACTGGTTAGTCCTAAGGTGGGAAATCAGCAGTCAAAGTCAAAATTTCTTCAGTACTTTCTTGCTATCTCAAAAGAAGTATATCTTGGGCTTTCACAGGAGCAGCAATCGGCTAAGAGCTTCATTTCTGGCAGATAAATCCCTGTTGAGGAACCCCGCCACACAGAAGTTATTGCCTTTTTTTAGAAAAATAATATATATATTTATTTATTGATTAAAACTGGTATTTCTCCTTTATGAGATCTGGTATTATTTAGGATATTGAATGTTCCCTGTCAAGGACCGCTATTGTTAGTTGTTAGTGTGAGAATACTGCTTGTCTAATTTTATTTTTTGACAAAGTGTTACTGTAGGGACGGATGGGAATGTATGTATTAGGGTAGTTCTTATGCTGACATTTTCTGTCAGTGTGTCTTAGTGTTTGAACAAGGTAATGACAGGGAATTTGAGTTCTCCTTGTGTTTTTTTCTTGTGAGAGGACTAAGAAAAGTGTTGTGAGTATAAGTGTGCTGCTTGTGAACATTCACTGACAGCTTACCCTCTGACTGATTCACTTCATCAATGCTTTTGGCTCCTCTTCTGCAGACACAGCATCGATACTTACTCCACTCCTGCTGGTTCTTATCCTGCTCTTCCTGGAAAGGAAAAAAAAAAAGAAAACACTTACCAAGGAGTCCTTGGAATTGTGGCGGACTCGGTCTATATCTCAGCTGATACTGGGTGAACTTGCAGTGGCCATTCGTTGTTTCTCATAGAAGTCACTCACCTCTCTGGCTTCCTTTGTTGAGGTCCTTTCATCAATCACAAACTGGTCAGCTACGTCATCTTCTGATGTTCTAGTGTCCGATACACACATAGGAGAATAATTTTTCTCTAGGCCTGGGAGACACTCTGGGAGATCCTTCTCTTGGTAACTGGGGCAAGAGACCATTACACATGGCAGACATCCCTCCTTCAAGTCAGTCTCTTCCATGGGAGCACCTGTTAAGGAAAAACAAAAAAATTAAACATTGTTCATATGAACCTTTGTATCACTGGGACGACATGATCGACAGGCCATGATGCTTTGCCAGAGATGGGCTGCGCCTGTCACCACTGGGATTCCGGATACTGGCTAATGCTCTTGCTGCCCCTATAGTGCCTTTTTTAGACAAGGCTCAAACGTCAAACACACCACCATAGTAGACATAAACAAGCAAACTCTAAGGGTAACGCTACTCAATGCTAGAAGTCAAAACCTCAAAATGCACACACTTGAGGCTCTCCTTAAGATGGAGAACATCAACATCTGTGCAGTGACAGAGACCTGGTTTAAGGCTACAATTCTTACCACACCTTTCGGCCACCCAACCCAGACCAAAATACTTAAGGAAGGAGGCGTGTTCATATTCATAAAGGATATCCACTCCTTCAGGCTAGTTGCTCAACATAATGCCTCCGAAGTTATCCAAGTACAATTAACACTGGGCAAGACTGCAATTCAGGTTGCAGCATGTTACAGATCCCCCGCCATCCCCAGGACGCCCACTCCATGTTTCTCGATATACTGGATAATATTAAGATACAACCCAATACCCTAATTTTGGGAGATTTCATCTACCCCTCCATCATCTGGGAAAACTACTCATATACTCACTCATTTGCCCAACGTTTTCTGGAATTCATCAGTTCCAATGCCCTGGACCTGCTTGTCCATACCCCTACCAGGGGTAGCAGCATCCTGGACCTGGTCATTACCAATATGGGTAATAGAGGCTCCATGCCAGAGGTGAACTCCTCGCTGGTCAGATCCGACCACAAGCTAATCACCCTAGATATCCATATCCCTACCCTCCCTCCCCATTAAGGAAACTACCGTAAAAACTTCTCCAAAGCCAACTTCATGCTTATTAAGTCAAAAGTGGCAAACTTCATTACACCCACACAGATAGAAAATAGTGACTCGACTGCTGAATCATATACAAATGCACTGTATAAGCACATACACGAGTGCATGGACAGTGCCATCCCCAACAGAACCAAGACGCTATCCTCCAGAAAAAGGAAGCCAGTCTGGTGGCCCCCTGCCATAAACATGCTCTACAACAGAAGGAAGAAACTGTTGCAGAAAAGAGTAAAATCCCATGACTGCAGGGAACTCCCTGGTCAGCCTCAGGAAGAAGCTGAGATCCCTCATAAAATCCTCCAAAGCTAGTTACGAAAATAAAATCGCCTTGGATTCTAAAGACAGCCACAAGCCTTCTACAGCCATATCAAGAATCTCAATGGAAACACTCCGATCTGGTCTGAACTACAGCACAATGGCACTACATTTACAGAACCAACTGATATTGCCAACATCCTGGCAGATACGTTCAGTGCTAACTTCACCCCCCCACCACCACCCAAAGGGCCCTTCCCCATACCGAATGATTGCAAAGTCCCTGAAATCATTGCTGCACAGGTGAAGACTCCAAAGCAAAGAACACAGCATCTGTGGGACCGGACAATATCCCAGGCTGCGTTCTGCACAAACTACAGAACGAACTGGCACCCCACCTAAGTACCACATTCAACCATAGCCTCACTTAAGGCTTTGTGCCTAAGGATTGGCACACAGTGACAAGTTATCCCACTCCACAAAGGGGGTGCCACCACAGACCCCAGGAACTTCCGCCCCATTAACCTGATGAGCCTGGTCTTCAAGGCCATGGAACGCATCATCCTAGACCTTATAAACAAATACATAGGTAACCTCCAAACTCTGGATCCCACTCAGTTTGGGTTTGTAAAGGGTATATCATGCCTCCTAAACCTGACTGACATCTTCGAAGAAGTCACTAGAGCCGTAGAGGAGGGTAAGGTAGTACCACAGCCTATCTTGACCTCGCCAAGACTTTTGACACCATCCCCCACTCTGGTATTATAGATAAACTCACTGGCCTAGCATAAATCCCTATGTCACAAGATGGGTGGCCAACTGGCTCACTGACCGAACCCACACATTGAAATTAGCCAACTCCAAATCCGACTTCAGACCAGTGACAAGCAGAGTACCACAGGGTTCGGTCCTGGGTCCTCTCCTGTTCGATATCTACTACTCTGAAGTCCAGGCTGATACAGCTGGTCTCTGGCTAACGAAATTCGTAGACAACTGCAAACTAGGAGCCATAATCGATTCACCTAAGGATGTGGACATTCTACAAACAGGCCTCACTGAGACTGATGCATGGTGTCAAAGTCATGGCCTAAAGCTCCATACCAAGAAGTGCACTATCATCCCCTTTGGGAAAAATACCATGCCCATGAACTACCACATAGGCGGTAGCCTACTAAACACCAAAAGTGTGATAAGAGACCTTGGGACACAGGTGCATCGTAGTCTCTCCTTTGATAATCACGTCGCCATGTGGCAGACCTCATCACAAAAGGGTTCTCGTCCAGAAAAAGAGAGGTCATTGTTCCTCTCTCCGCATCCCTTATTAAACCCATCATAAGAGTACAACGCCCCATTTGGCATGTACCTCACAAGACATCTGCAACAGCTGAAAGGGTCTACTTCTTTTGACCTAACTTTCATTTGCCTGACACTCATTTGCCTGAGACCAAATGACTGAAATTTCATTTGCCTGACACTTCATTTGCCCGACAAGTATTATTAGCAAGAAAATGGAATATGCCCCCTTCCCCACTGCAGTGCGACCCTGGAGTTAGAATATATAGTTAGGGGGGTGGGGGGCACAGCCCCCCACTTACTTCTCTGTTACTAAGCAATATTACATCAAAAGTTAACAATATTATATGAAATGAATTGGGGGCCACCCACACTTCGGGGGGCTGTGCCCCCCCTAACTATATATTCTAACTCCAGGGTTGCACTGCAGTGGGGAAGGGGGCATATTCCATTTTCTTGCTAATAATACTTGTCGGTCAAATGAAGTGTCAGGCAAATGAAGTGTCAGACAAATGAAATTTCAGTCAAATGGGGTCAGGTAAATGAGTGTCAGGCAAATGAAAGTTATATCAAAAGAAGTAGACCCCAGCTGAAAGGCCACAGAAATACCTCCCTAAAAAGATTACCAGCCTTAAACAGATACCATACGCTGACCGTCTCAGAAAACTCCAGCTCTACTCTGTTGCATATCGTCTACTCCAAGCCGACCTCTGCCTAACATACAAAGCCATGTCTAACCCAGACCTAATGGACATGCTACACTTAAAGAAATCCCAATCTCTCTGAGCGACACGCTCCAGGAATCTAAACTTTGTCACCACAATAAGCAACATGCTGGAGGGATAGATTCCTGTCCCAGAGACTTCCCCTGCTCTGGAATACGCTGCCCATTCATGTCAAGCAAAGCTCCTCATTAGCCCTCTTTAAGAGAAATCTTGACAATTGGATTGGTAATAGGAAATTCACCCCGGGAATCACTGCTGTGGCTCTGCTCGACAGGGGCACAGGAAAATAATTTTCTTGGGTGGCGAAAGCCAGGGAATTAATTTGGCTAGGCTTGTATAGGCCGTAGGGCTGATAGCCTAGTATTTACATATGAACCTATGAAGAAATTATTACAGCTGAGAAAGATGAATTTCTTAACATTGGCAAGGCAGGCATTACAGACAATGAATCCTGGTATGCAGAAGCCATTACAAGTAAGCATTCCATGTAAGGTTATCCCTGAGGAAATGGGATCTGATGATACTGACTTTGACAGAGATAGGGCTTCTTCTCCTAAAGATTCCCAAGCTCAGTTGTCTGATTACGAAAAAAATATATATTCTTATCCTCCTGAGGCGGAGGAGGAATTGTCTTTTAATGAGGCTATTGCCAGGATGAATAGGATAGTTTTATGTGAACAAACAGATATTTTTCCTGAAGTGAAGAGATAGTATGATTTATTTGTTTATTTATTTCACATTTGTTTACCGCGGAGGTCCGACTGGGTTAGTAGCCCATTTTCAGCGGAGGCCTGGTGAGAAAAGCTCCACATTTAGAAGTACGGCTTAATTTGATTATTTACAGGTAGATTCTTTATAAAAGTATACAAAGTGTGCAAATTTTTGGTAGGTATGACAATTACATTGTTTTTACATCTACTATACATTGATTTGTTCATAGAATGAAAGATAATAGCAGAGCCATACTCTACATAGATGCTGTAATTAATCAGGTAAAACATATTGCATACTTACTAACACTTATTTACAAAGGGTTAACAGATTTGTACCAAAAAAATAATCACTATAACATTGTTTTTCATCTGCTATACGTTGGTTTGTTATTGTTACTAAAGATAATGACAGCCATCTCACCTTGATTTTCTGAAATTAATATGAAAAAAAATGACATACATAGTATGATTAATTTTTTTTTTTTTTACTTTTCATATAGTTGATAGAGATTGTCTCAGTTACCTATAGTTGACAGAGATTGACTCAGTGGTGCAGCAGTGTGATTTTTCAGTAGATGTATGCAAGTATACCATTCAAACATATTGGCATTACAGTATTTAGTTAAGGGGAGATTAGAAAAGTGAGTAAGAGTAGTAGAAGAAGAGTCGCAGAAGAGAAAAAATGTTTAGCTGGAGCAGGGAAGAAGAGAGGGAAAATGTATTCAGCCTGGAGTCAAGCAGGAGCATAACTAGATGTAGATGATTCCCAAGTAGATATTTAAAGGTTGTGGGGTTGATGGTATTTAGAATAGCCTGTGGTATGTTGTTCCATGCCTTAGATATGTGGTTTGAGTATACTGTGTCCCCATAGTTGTTGGTTTTTGACACTTTCAACAGTAGTTTGTTAGAGGACCTCGAGGGTCTATTTTTGGTTTTAATATTTACTAGGGTTTGAAGAAATGGGCATTTGTTTGGTTGATGTAGGATAGTGTGAGCCTGAACAAGTTGGCTGAAGGATAGGAAATTGGGTAGTTCCAGCCATTTTAGTTGTTTGAGAGTAGTGCATTGATGAGTTGTGTGAGGTAAACCTGTGACAAATCTGGTGATTTTGTGGTAACATGATTCTACCTTAAGTCTGTTTTACAAAGGTTAGTGAATATGATGGAGGCGTACATTATAGTAGATAATAGGTGGGTCGGGGCTCTAGAAAGATCCTAGTTTGTTTGTTTTTTTGGATAACTTGTGATACATACTTGTCAAATCTCAGTTATCAATGGTAATGCCTGGTAGTTTAGTTTCAGAGGTTGGTTTGATTACAGTATTGCTGAATGATGATATTTTGAAGTGTAGACTGAGGTTTTTGAATTTAATATGGTTGATGGAAAAAGCATTAATTTGGTTTTGTTAGGGTTTAGAGTGAGCTGGTAGTTGTTTAGATAGGATTTGATGGCCGAGAAGCATTTTTGGGTGTTTGCTAGAAGCTGTGGCAGGGAGGGTGCAGTACTGATGCAGTGGAGTCACGGAGTATTGCATAATTGTATTGAGACTAGTAGCAGTATGAAGGTTGTTTGTGAAGATTGAGAAAAGGAGTGGACGTAGTACTGAGCTCTGTGAGACACCTATTGTTACTGGTAATAGGGATGAAAGATTGTTTTGCCATTTAACAGGCTGTTGGTGATAGGAAAGATAGCTGTGGAACCAGGAGATGGTTTGGGTAGATTAAGAGCTGCAAGGTCTTGCAGAAGCTGTTGATGGGATACTGTGTCAAATGCTTTTGACATGTCTAGAAATAGAGGATACTACGTGCCCATCATTTTTAGTTGATTATGGTGTTGGTGAAACTTATCAGGACAGTTGTGGTGCTGTGGCCAGGTTGAAATCCTTGTTGGAAACTAGCTAGTAAATTGTTAGTAGGTAGTCTTAAAGTTATGCGTGTATGCATTTCTCCAATATTTTTGAAAGTGGTGATAGTATGGATGTTGGTCTGTAGTTATAAAGCTCAAGTGAAGGCCACCTTTATGTAGTGGTATAACGTGGGATATTTTCAAAATCTTTGGGATGTATTGTTCTGTGATGGATCTGTTAATCAAGATAGATACGGGGTAGGAGATAACGTCAGCTGAAAGTTTAAGATATTCATTTGGCAGCTCATCTGCAGCTAGTGATGTGGGTTGTAGTTTTGTTAGTATTTTTTTATTTTGTTTATGTGGATGGGTTGTAGTATGAATGAGGGTACCATACTTGCAGTTTCAGTTTGGGTGTTTGGTGGAGTGTTATTTACTTTTATAAGTGAGGGTATAGACTTCATGAAAAGAGTTAAATTGGATAGCTATACTGTCATTTGTATTTCGGGTGTTGGGGGTAGGGGTTGAGGTTCTACCTTGGATATAGGAGTTGTCTAATATTGGTATATTGGTCCAGAATCTTTGCGTTTTTTTATTTTGTGTTTGCTTTTGAATTTTGGTGTAATAATCTTTTTGTCATTCTTGATTTGTCTTTTGGACAAATTTCATAGGTGTCAATAGTCTTCATAGGAAGCTTTGTTTTTGTTAAGTTGATATTCGGTCCACAATTTGTCCCTTTATTTAAGTAATTGTCTAGTTTCCTTAGTAAGCCATGGGCAGTCATCTATATCTATATATATATATATATATATATATATATATATATATTTTTTATATATATATATATATATATATATATATATTTTTATATATATATATATATATATATATATATATTTATACATATATATATATATATATATAAATACATATATATATAACAAAAACAAAGCCAGTAGCTGAGTAGTAATTAGTATATGTTTCATTCATGAGTTGGTAGACTGTTTTATTTTACTTTTATTTCTATTATTATTTTACATTTATGTTAATATGTTTAATCTTAGCAGAATGGTGATGCACATTATTTACAACAGTATTTACTTTTTAAAAGTAAGGTGTGAGCTATGTTTTAACAGGATTGGTTAAAGTGATCACCTGAGCCTATTTATACAGGTTTTTAAAATCATTACACTGTTTATGAAGAAGTTTGCTTATCAGGCAAACGAAAAGCGCTTAAAATTTTCAGTTCAATAAATTGTTTGTTTTTTTACTTTGGCAAGTTGTCGTGGCAGAGTTTACTCTTGCCACTACAGCAGGCTAGCCGTTTGCATTAGCTGCAGATGGGTGAATCTGCTGTGGCCAATGCTGGTTCCTCAGACCACTCATCTTTTACCCCAGAACCCTCTAGTGTAGCACCTAGAGCCACTATGGACCAGGGGTTATCTGTTGCTGTTGGGGTTCCCTCAGTGGGCAAGGGAGAGCAACTGTTGTAATTCTTGGGAGATGGAGCAGGAAAGGCTTCTCCTGTTTAGTCAGAATGTCGTGCCCATCTCTGGGCAAGATGCTGCTGTCATTAATAACACTGTTGGCCCCATTTTTCTTGCAAGAAAGAAACAGAAAACTAAGCATGTATCTTCTCCTCCAGAGCCTTCATCTATTCCTCCAGTGCCATCAGTTTTGGAGGATGTATGCGTCATTGCCTGCAATTTTCCTTTAATGTCAGCCTGCTACCCCTAAAAAGGCAGATAGATTGTATAAAGTTCCTTATTCTTTTAAGGTTTTTATACACTCATCCCAAACCTGACCCAGCAGCTATAGCTTTAATTAATCTTACTGCTGATAAGCATTTAGTTAATTCCAGTCCTACACTTTCTGACAAGAAAAGAAAAATAATTGATAAGTGCTTGGAAAATGTGTATGCTTCTGCAGCTTTGATTTTCAAAATTTTGAATTGTCAGGCTCACATGTTAAAGTTTATTCTGACTGTTTATGAAAGTGTGAGGAATATTTTGTTTTCAGTTTCTCTTGTGAGGAAACAATGCTTTAAATGGTTTGATTTCTTGCATTTTATAAGTTACAGCTCATTGTTTAAATTGTATGAGTGGCTCTGTTGATACTTCTTCCAGGGTTACGGCCACTGGTACTGTTTTGTGGAGGTTTTCCTGGCTGACTTCTCAGAACCTTCCAGATGATGTGAAAAAAAAAAAGATTTTAAATTCTCCTCTGGATAAAGAGTTAATTTTAGGTTCCTCTGCTGCAAGTGCTATAATAAAGTCTGGTGAGAGGAGTAAGATGATTCAGGGCATTTCTAAGATCGTTCAGTCCTTTTCCAAATTTTCTAAGGGATTCTTTAACTCCTCATCTAGTTGTGGCAAGAAACAGAATAAACAGTCTCATCAAATTGCTGGTAAACATACATTTAAGAAGAAATGGAACGGGGTTCCAAAAAGAATACAGAGACTCCCCCCAAAACCGAGGAGTGTCCAGCAAGTCAGAATGACTATTTAAAGGACCTTGTACCCCCACTCCCCACCCTGGTAGTCCCTTTTCCTTCCAGAAAATATGAAACTCTGCTTTTCTTTCTGGCAAACGGTAGTTCCAGACAAATGGGTTCTGAAGATCATTCATCAAGGTTGCAGATGACAGTGGGAGGAATTACCTCCATTCCAGTGGGAAATTCTTCATCCATCAGTTAAGACTCTTCTATTTCTGCTGTCCTTCAGCATGTCTCGGACTGATACAGCCATTTCATCCTTACCAGGTTGGGAAAGGTTTTTATTTAAGGATGTTTTTGGTGCCAGAGAAAGAAAATGTTTGGAGAGCAGTTCTGGATCTTTCTTTCCAAAACTAATTTGTGATATTGCCCAAGTTCAGAATGCTGTCAATTCAAAGCCTGTTACCCCTTCTTCCTCATTTTTCTTGGTAATACTAGATTTAAAAGATGTGTATCGCATTCCTATTCATTCAGACTTCGTGTTTCTCAAGGTTCTGTGTGCCTGGATCATATTACCAGTTTCCTGCTTTACCCTTAGGACTATCAACTGCACCAAGAGTGTTCACAAACTGTCTAGCTCCAGTTATAGCTCAGTCTGATGTTGTCAATCTTCATTTATTCCTTGACATATTGGTTCGATTCTGAGCATCGCAACCATTTCAGCCATTATTACAGCCCGCGAGAACCAAAATCTCTAAAGCTTAAATCCTACCCAGAATGCTCCTCTCCAATTTACCTCAGCTCTTGTTTGCCACTTTCCTGTGTGACAGACATGTTGCCACAGCTCTCAAGCTAAGTATAGTCTCTTTTCTATATTTCTAGTTTCTGTATAGTATAAGTGCGTTTTTCCTGCTTAAGATCACTGTTGTGCATTTTTTCCTCATTTCTTAGCCCTTTCTAATGACTATTTCTGTCTCCTCTCTGCTTTCTCTGTTACATGTCTGTCAGAAGAAAAATTCAAACAAGTCGCATCTGCCTCAGGTGATGAAAAACTTCTTTATTAGTAGCTAACCAGATTACACAGCATGTTGGCCAAGATGATCTCCCCCTCTGGTCAACTTGTTTACTGACATCAACTTTTATACTGCAAGCAAAACAACTTTTTGTTACATTTCTGACCATTGACAGTTGGCTATGAAAAACATATAGGATAAACATGTTTATCACAAATCACCTCAAACCAACAGTTAGTACAGAATGTTCAAGACGTACAGAATGTATCAGTTCAACAATGGTAGCTCAAATTTTCCAGGACACACAGCCTCACAGCCTGCTTCAGTAAATTAACTCTTACTCGGCAATGCGTCCTTATCCCAGGCTTCACCAAGCTATAACCAAATCTCTTTATTCTGAAATGCAGAAAACAGTTATTATTCAGGTTCATAAGTAATGCTGCATTTTGTTCACAGATGAGGCCCATCTTTGATAGGCATATCCCAACAAATAACATGTTCACTTTGCAAGAAGAGGAAAAAGACAAATAACAGTATGTTTTAAAACTTTTTCTCTTAACATTTCCCCCCTGAAAACACTTTTATTTGTCTTTTATTTCAGCAATATATGGTAAAAACTAAGTTTTTCTTTGCATACATTACTTCATTGGCAAGACAAACTTTTAGACTTCAAAAACATTTGCAAAGAGTCACATTTCAATGTATTCACTTTCACCAGTCTGTTGCAATTGCTGGTACATCGTCGTCGTAACGGCAGTATCAACCAGTCTTTGTAGAAGACCTCTGATACAGGGTATACAACAACAACCACATACCACCACGATAGCCACAGCGACTCCAATGGACACCAGGAAACTGCTGATGAGATGACTCCATTTTCCAAACCACGCTTGTAGAAAGTCTGTAAAGGGATTATTTACCCCAGAGTTCTCTGCCACTTCTTCGGATAACATTTCCAAACCTTTCAAAGCTCGAGTGATACTTCCATCAGGCGCAGTGTTGTTTGGAATATACGTACAACAGAAAGTCCCAAACATCTTGCAAACTCCTCCTTCTTTGGCCAGGAGCATATCCAACGCAATTCGATTCTGCCATGCCACCTGCGAAGTGGCCTCCAGTTGTTCAGCAATTCCTTTCAATGCATCTTTGGTATAGTTCACAAAACGCTGCTGGTTATAGTAAATGTAGTTGATCCAGTCCACATTCTTATTAGGTTGAATCCAGACAAAGATGGATGTAAAACCAGCTGCTATTTGGTTTATTGCTTTGTATTCATCAGGTACGCCAATGCTATCGATGTAGACACCGTTATCGAAGGATTGCTTTGGTGCCTCTCTTTTTCTCCTACTCAACCACTTCGGCTTTATTTCAGGTTCTCTTACGAAACTGCTTGCTGGAACCGGGAAAATGTAGAATGGCAGAATTAACTTTACAAGTGCACAAGTTCCCTTCCAGGGAATCGTAAGCCTTGATCTGAGTTTGTTGTCTCCACATAACCACCATACGTCTGCTAAACTATGAGTTTGGTTCTCCAGTAATGGATTCTCATTGCCATTCACAGTAACATTGCAATAGTTCTGTCCCATATTGCCATAATTCTTCCCTGTGCCATCTCTGGAAATGCACATATACGAACCTGGATAGGAAATCGCTGCAAGTGGTTTCTCAACTTTGCTTATGACTGGAAAACGCTGAGTTTCATCTTTGCATTTATCTTCAGTTTTGTTGAAGAATAATTTCAACAGACACATTAGGTTACCTTCATCTTGCATGAATGGGACTGTCGCTAGTTGCTGTTTACCTTCAGCACAAGAAATACAGTTTTCACGATGTGCTTCTCTGGTACTATATCTAACCCAAGACAACCATTCATTATGGTGTACAAATCCCGTCTCGAGTAACAATTGTTGTTCTTCTGTGAAGGCAAAATCTGCTTTACTTGTCGCATTCTTAAGGCTTTGTACTTTAAGTTGGAGGGTCCCCAAAGGATCAGTTCTAGTTGGAAGAGACACTCCGATTCCATAAACTCCTGAATCACTTTCTTTTGGTGACACAATGGTTATAGTAATTACTTCGGTACCTTGGGAATGCGCAATTTTTATTCTTTGTTGCCTGCTTTTATCTTTCTCTGGTATCACTGCACCACTTGTTTCCCATCCATTCACATCTGTTGACCACCAAACATTTGACCAGGACGTACAGTCTCTATTGCACAAGTATTTTGCACAAGTCAAGAAATTATTATTGTTCCATTTAGAACAGTCCAAAATTCCTTCACAAAGTTTCACCTTAAACACAGTAGTAACACCTGTTTGCGCTTGCACACCACCATTCCTTTTTCTCTTACAACTGTTCCTTCTCGTATGGACATATTTACTTTCGCCACCAAAATCATCATCATGTGACAGTTCAAGTACCAGTTGAACATGGCCATCCTCCCTAAGGACTACCTCGCGCCGTTGGTTTCTTCATTGGGTTTGAGACGAACTAACCCCTATTGGGCTAATCCCCTTTGTAGCCAGACTTTGCGCTCAGAGGTCCGGTGGAGTTTGACCAATATCAATGGTAGAAGGAAGAGCCTTGAGTTTTTTACAGTGGGTGATATGAATCCACGAAGTCCTCTCAGTGATCTTTACAGCCGTAGGTGTCAAGATTAGTACTTGGTATGGGCCTTCCCACCTGGGGGATGACCAATTCTTTCTCTTCACACTGGATCCACACCCAGTCCCCGGGTGCCACGCTTAACAAGGTTTCATTTCTGGAATCTGCAAAGGAGTCATTGGTTACAAGAGATTTGACATTTAGCAGCTTCTTCATATAATCCGCTAGATCCTCACCCCCACGTTCCGCTGGCAACAATCCTTGCCACTGCGGGACGTAATATGGTCTCCCAAACAAAAGTTCAAATGGTGCAAGTCCTTTGTAGGAAGGTGAGATTCGCATATACAGGAGTGCCAAAGGAAGGCACGCAGTCCATGATCTATGTGTTTCTGCCATCAGTTTGCGGAGCTTACTCTTCAAGACACCGTTGTGTCTTTCCACCAGTCCAGCTGATTGGGGATGGTAAGCACAATGATATTTAAGATCAATTTGAAACACTTGACCCAACTTCTGAACAATCTGGTTAACAAAATGAGACCCATTATCACTGTAAATGCGTCTTGGTAAACCAAATCGGGAATTATTTCTGTAGTCAAAAGCTTTGCTACTGTTTGTGCATTCGGGTGTTTTACTGGAAAAGCTTCTACCCATTTAGGAAAAGCATCAATAATGACTAAACAGAACCTTTTTCCCTCTGAGGGTGTCAATTCAATAAAGTCCATACAGAGTGTGTGGAATGGATATGGAGGGGTGGGGAATGCCTGCTAAGACTTTTTAACTCCCCCCTGAGCATGATACTTTGCACATAATAAACAAGATAAACAAAATTGCTTTGCATAAGTTGAAAACCCCTTACACCAAAACACCTTAGACACTATTTGAATCATCGTCTGTATTCCTACATGGGCAGGTCCATGGCTAACCAATGCCGCATACCTAAAAAGGTTTGAGGGTAATACCATTTTGCCATCTGATGCTCTATACCAACCCATCCTGTTGAGTGATACCATATTTTCCCAACGACATTTTTCCTTCTGTGTGGTCAATGTTTGCATTACTTTTAGTGTCTCTAAGTCTAAGAGGTGCCCGGGCTCTAAATCATTGTCATGCAAAAGCAAATCATTTTCTTGAGCTGCCTTTTTTGCAGCCATATCAGCAAGTGCATTTCCCCTGGAGACGGGATCTTTTTTGTTGGTATGTGCGGAACATTTACATATCGCTATCTGAAGTGGTAGTTGCACTGCATCTAACAACTGTAAAATGAAATCTCTGTGATTCATTGGTTTGCCTGTCGCAGTAACCATTCCCCTATTCTTCCATTGTTGAGCGAAAACATAACATGTACAGTGGAGAAAGCATATTGACTATCTGTATAAATTGTCACTTTTTTACCCTCCCCTAAGGTACAAGCTCGAGTCAAAGTCACCAACTCAGCTGCTTGTGCAGAATAAATGTTTGACAATCTTTTTGCCTCCAAAACTTCAGTTTCTGTGGTGACTGCATACCCTACTAGTGTTTTTCCTACAGTGTCTTTCTTTGCTGATCCGTCTACAAACAAAACGAGATCAGAATCTATCAACGGAATATCCGTTAAATCTGGTCGGGGAAGCACTTTGTCATGAATGCTCTCTAAACAAACGTGTGGAGTACCTTCTTCTGGAGTCGGCAAAAGTGTCGCCGGATTAAGAGTAGTACATCTTTCTATGGTCATATGAGGCTGTGTCAGCAGCACTGTCATACATGGCAAATGTCGACTAGGAGATAAGGTTATCTTATCTTGCAAAAGTATAGTAGCTACTGAATGTGAAACCCGCAATTGCAATGGGTGAAACAAAACTAATGATGCTGAGGCTTGTACTGCCATGGCGGCTGCCACTACAGCTTGAACACAATGCGGCAATGCCCTTGCAACAGGATCTAATCTGGAGGAGTAGAAAGCTATCGGTCTCTGTTTATCCCCATGTACTTGTACCAGAACCGAAGTCATATATCCTCCCTTACAATCAACCATTTGTATAAACGGCTTAGAATAGTTCGGAAAACCCAAAACAGAGGATCCTGCTATCAATTGCTTAATTCTATTAAATGCCTGTATTGCCTTATTTGTCCACTGTATATTACTCTTAGCCGCCATGGGAGTATCATAGATCAGTGCTGTCAATGGCCCTACTTCCTCAGCATAGTTAGGGATCCAACTTCTACAAAAATTAGTCACACCTAAAAAGGACATCATCTCCCACTTAGTTGTGGGCATAGGTGCCTCAAGAATTGCTTATTTTCTTTTGTTCTCCAATTGTCTACCTGCCTGTGAAATTAAATAACCCAAGTACTTTACTTGTGCTTTTCACAATTGTAACTTTTCTTTATTTACCTTATGTCTTGCTCAGCTAAAAAACTAAGAAGGGCAAGGGTATCCCTTTTACAACTTTCCTGCGTGGGTGAGGCCAACAAAATATCATCTACATGCAACAAAACCTGGCTTCCCTCTGGGGAAACAAACTGAGCTAAATTCGCAGCCATTTCTTGTGCGAATATTGTTGGACTCTCACAATAACCCTGTGGCAATCTGGTGTAGGTGTATCTTTTACCTTGATAAGTGAATGCAAACCAAAATCTACTCTCCTTATGTAGTGGTATGGAGAAAAAAGCATTGCTTATATCTATGACAGAAAAATATCTGTGCTGAGGTAGTAAATCATTAATGTATAGGGGTCAGGGACCACCGGTGCTCTTGGGATCACAGCCGAGTTAACTGCTTGTAAATCCTGAACCAACCTCCATGACCCATCCGGTTTCTTTACAGGAAACAATGGAGTATTGCAGGGCGAATCTGGGCATTCAACAAGAATTCCTACCTGTTTTAGCTGCTCAATAACTGGCTTAATTCCTTTCTCTGCTTGTTTACTTAGCGGGTATTGGTGCTTACGAGGTCTAAAACCTGACTTTGGAGTTATACAAACTTCACCTGCTGTTTTCATCAGTCTTACATCCCCTTTACCTCTTGACCATAAATCTACAGGTAAGGCACTTAACGCACTATCTTCCTCTTGAGTTAGGAGGATTTGTCATGCCATTTCTGTTTTGTCATCCCTGAAGTGCACACTTGGTTGTGCCCAAGTCACCAAATTTAATCTTTGTACCTGGATCTGTTGATCTTTCAATTGACTTTCGGACATTGTGTCCCAATTCGTTACCTTTTTCGCCAAATCTACCCAATGTGTCCCCACCGCTTTAGTAATTGAAATATGTGGGCTATAACCTGAGCGATATAAAGAACTAATTTCCTTGGTCAAAGTACAGGTCACTACTGTATTACCTTGCGTATCCCAAAACACATCATTCAAAATTATCCTTGCATGTTTGTGCTTAAAGAATTCTTTTTCAAATTCTTTATCCGGACCAGGGGCCTTCCTGTAGAACATTGTACAATGTAAGTGTGCCGCAACCTGCGGTGACCCGCTCCTAGATTTACTTAAAGCTAGATTGATCAAATCTGTATCAACCCTCCTCGGCCCGTTTGAAATCAAGTCCTGGCTATACCAGTAAAACAAGTCTTGTACTCCCTGTACCACCAAGCCATCCGCTAACCTTTTCGCCTCAATGCCTTTAGGTGTGGGAATTGCCGCTATTCCAAACGAATGCATCAAATCTCTTCCCAGCAAATTAACTGGACAAACTTTCGATATAATTACGCTACACCTAACAGTTTGGTTTGTTTGCGGATCTGTGAACAGTAGAGGATGAGACAGTGGTTCCTTATAGATTTTCCCGTTTGCAGCTTTCACAAGGACAAACTCGTCCGTCTCGCAGTTCGGGGGCAGAACTGCTGGACCCAAAAGTGTACGCGATGCACCTGAATCACATAAAAACTCCACTTTCTGTCCCTCAACCAAAAACTCTATCATGGGTTTTTGATCTAGCTGCATAGCAATACCCAAATTTGCCAGGTTTATGACTTCACAGTCACAATCCCGCCCTTCCTTCTGAGTGTTCTGACATTCATCGCAGAGAGTGTCTGCCTCATCATCATCACAATCATTCTCACTTTCTTCTTCTCTACAATAATCACAATAATGAATTTTGGCGCCTTCCTTTACTATCATATAGTCTTGTGGAGCCCTTGTTCGTAAGCTGTGGGGGATGTTGCCACTCTTCACAGTCGGCAGCGAAATGCCCACATCTACCGCACTTAAAACATTCTCCACGTTTTAACCTCCCCTCATATTCCTCTGAATGTCCACCCGGTTTATTTAATGTGTCCCATTTCGGCCCCCCACGTTTTTTTACGCCACCACGGCGCCCTTGCCCCCTTTGGTCCTGTACCAAGAATATACCACCATCATCCCCTACTGCTAACACTTGTACTTTCTTTTCCTTTTTTAAATTGAAATGTCGCTCAGCATGCCGTGCATATTCAAACAAAGGTTGCAGTCTACATGTTCTATGATCTACCATATGCTTAGTTATAAAACTATAACTACAACCCTTAAGAAAAGCATTTTTCATTTGCTGTTCATACGGACTGTCATTGGTCTGATCCTGCGGAATCATCATTCCACAATGGTTATTGAACACTTCTGTCAATCTTACAATATAGTGATCTACAGATTCATCATCATTTTGGATGCACTGATTTATTACTGTCCAATCTGCTTTTGGACACCACTTATCAGAAATTCTCTTTAACAGATCAGTGACTCGCGTGTCTAACACCCCAGAATTATGCTTTAATGTAGTGCCATCATCTGTCTTACATGTCCAAGTACCACAAACTAAGTGCCAATCTGGACCCAGGATTTGTCGCACTACTTGTTCTACTTCTAAACTATTTAGATGATAACTTAAACGCATACCAACTATGTCCTCAGAAACTTTTGAAAATTAACCTTGGGATGAGGAATACCATCTGTAGCTTGTTTTATATCCTCTCTAGCCCAGGGACGATAAACTAAAATAGTTGGCTCTTGTCCAACATCCCCTGCTTTTGGGTTGCAACTTGTATTAAGGGAAGAGATTCTAAGTAGTCAGAAAGTTTAATGGCCCAACGTCCTTGCCCTGCTGGTCCTGACCTTAACTGCATAGGTTGGTCTACCTGTTGCAAAGCAACCTTGGGTACTACGGAATTTGGGTAAATTGGAGGGGTCACAACGCTTCCTTGAGCAGCCAATAACCCACCCTGCTGTACAGATCCCACATCTTCAGACTGATATTGAGGAGGTTCCGCCGGTACGGCAGCAGCAATTTCCCCATACAGTAGGGCAGTTGCCTACCTTTGTACCGCACAAACTGTATGCTCATCCTCCTTATCTAAAAATAACGCTACTTTTCCACTTGGCACCAGTGATCCCTTTTGATTTATTTTTTCTTTTTCCTGGCACTGTTTTTCTTTTATAGCTCGTTTATTTGCTTCTTTTAACCATTTTTGTGCTTGGGGAAATCCCAATTGTCTTTGCTTTTTAGTTCTAGTTTCCGCATCTCTTTTCAAATCTCTAACCAATTTTGCACAGGCATTCTTATTCAGTGTACCATCAAAATCATATCTGGACTTCCACTTTTTCAAAAGTTTAACATGATTTTTGTTTAAACCTTTCATATACTTAGCATCAACATTTAAACAGACATCACTCTCACACTTGCAGCAACTCGAACCCATGTTTCCGCTAGATTTCTTGTTTTACCTTTTTCCCCTTTTTTTTTTTTTCAGGTATTTAGGACTGTATCAAAGTTATTTTACAGGGCTTATTATAAAATGGGGCTATCTTAACGGGTGATCCTAACAAAAGAATCTTAACAAGTAATCCTACCCACCCTTAACTAAAAATAAAACCCTTGTCGACAAGGTTAAATTAAATTAAAAGAAAGTTTATTTTTCATCCTACCTGAACCAGATGAGACTCCGTTTCCCCTTTTGGTTCAGAAACCGTCCCTCAGATAGGGATCAGAGAGTGGCCGGCCTCCTTTCAATGACAAATCAGTCGGAGGGCTTTCAGTCGAGGGAATCTTAAGATGAGAAACCCTCACCTGCACAGGTTTTTCGGTCTCTCTGTCGGTCTGATCCGTATCTTCATAGAGGTTTCCGGCTCGAAGGACCAAAATGTCAGAAGAAAAATTCAAATGAGTCGCATCTGCCTCAGGTGATGAAAAACTTATTTATTAGTAGCTAACCAGATTACACAGCATGTTGGCCAAGATGATCTCCTCCTCTGGTCAACTTGTTTACTGACATCAACTTTTATACTGCAAGCAAAACAACTTTTTGTTACATTTCTGACCGTTGACAGTTGGCTATGAAAAACATATAGGATAAACATGTTTATCACAAATCACCTCAAACCAGCAGTTAGTACAGAATGTTCAGTTCAACAATGGTAGCTCAAATTTTCCAGGACACACAGCCTGCTTCAGTAAATTAACTCTTACACGGCCGTGCGTCCTTATCCCAGGCTTCACCAAGCTATAACCAAATCTCTTTATTCTGAAATGCAGAAAACAGTTATTATTCAGGTTCATAAGTAATGCTGCATTTTGTTCACAGATGAGGCCCATCTTTGATAGGCATATCCCAACAAATAACATGTTCACTTTGCAAGAAGAGGAAAAAGACAAATAACAGTATGTTTTAGAACTTTTTCTCTTAACAATGTCAGTGTACTTTGTACTACCATCATTGGTAGTCTTTACTTTCTGTTTGCTGTTGTTGAAAAACAAAGTAGAAAAGAGTCTGTATTAGTTTACCTTTCTCCTTTCTACAATGTAGTCTTACCTCCCATTGTTGGTAGCTTTCTATAACTTCAGGTATTCCTTTTTACTATTTTTGGTATCCCTTTCTTTTCCCTTACCTCTTTCTTCCTTCCGCACTTTTATAGCGTGATTCTGGGTTTGTGAGTGTGGTTGAATCATGATCGATAAAGGTAAAAGTACCACTGCGTTTAAGAAATGCCTGGAGTGTAACTTGCAAAATCCTCAACTCTGATGGGCATTTTCTTTGTGTTTATTGCCTGGGCCCGGTGCACTTACAAGAAGATTGTTCCATTTGTCTTGGTTTTAGTCACTGGGCCCTGGTAGAAAGGAAGAATAAGTTGTTTGCTAAAGGGGATGATAAAATCTTCTTTTGAGGAGGCCTTATCTGGTCATTTATGTAAAAGCAAAATGGATGTTTCTTCCCCTTCCTCTTCTCCCTCATCTTCGAAGCCTGACAAACCTAAGAAGAGGAGTCTATCGGTACCAGCTTCTCCCTCTGTGCCGATAGCTAAAAGACTTAAAACTTCAGTTCCCTATACTACTGTGGACTGACAGTTATCTCAAAGGACACTTTAGTGCCAACCTTGGCACCAATAGTATCTTTTCCATTGGTGCCAAATTTGTCAGCACAGACACAGGAACAGACAGTGGAACCAACAGCCTCAGAGCCGTCTCCCGTTTCGGCACTGTTATCTTCTTTCCTCATGCTTTCTAGGACCAGATACTCTCCATCAGTGTACCCCTTTGCAGGTCAACTGCATAGCCCCTTTTTGGAGAGACCGAAGTCTCCATCTACTCAGTCTGTTCGTTCCATCAAGAGTCTGACAGAAATGGATGTGTTGAGGTTGGTAGATCAACTTGCTGTGAGGAGACTTGCAGTTACTTCCAGGCTTACACTGCCATCTGGAGCTGGATGCCATCCTTCAGCGACTCCACCTAGTCTTCCTTCTCTGAGGCCTTAGAGATTCCAGCTCTCAGTTTCCTGGTACCGACTGCTTCAGTTCCGACAAGATCTCTTTCTCCGGTTCCAATTTCTACCATGAGATCTTTGGCCCTCTCAGATCCAGAGAACTCTCTGGGTTGTGGCTACGCTATCAGCTCCAAGGGGCAGGGCTCGACTCCAGTTTTTTTCAGAGTGTCTTTGCACCTTGGGGCTTTGGCATGCATTAGCTCTACCCAAGCTTTGGATTTGGGGTGGTTTCTTCAAAGTGGGGAGGCACCATGGTTCCGAGGCACTCTTTTTCAGTTCCGGGCTCCCTTCCCTCTTTGGGGGGGACCAACCTTCCAGGCCATGGAGAGGGCCCTGTCCACTGTGGGCATCCAGTAGGCTCCTGCTCTGTCAGAGCATCTCCCTGATGCTTCCGGTCATCTGGAGCCTCAACCAATCCCAACATCTGAAGAGGAAGTGTAAGAGAAAACACCTAGATTTCTCGGAGGAATCCATCACAGAGGACATTAATTTTGATGAAGGGGAGTGTTCCCCACGGTCACCCCCCAGAAAATGTCTCCTTTGGAGACATTCTTGAGATCCTTAAACAGAGGGATGGTTAGATGTCTCAAAAGCCCTCTTAGAGGAATCAGTGTATGTACAGGCCTTCAGCGCTCGACCATCTACTTCTTGGATAACTCCATCCACTGATGAGCTCATTAAGTTGATCTTGCAACAGGTGTGGAAGGCTCCTGACACCATAGAACCCATCCCAAGAAGCCAGACAAAAATTTTAACTGCTCTTCAGGACCAACAGTTTTGGGCAAAGGGATTGGCAGTAGATGCCATGGTGGTAGTGGCAGCCACTAAAAAGGAACTGGCAGACAAAAGTTACATTATCCACCCTCCTAATAGAGAATTTTGGACTATGGATAGGTTTAGCAAGTGGGTTTATGCTTCTTCAACTTTTGCTATATGGTGTTTGAATTTTATGGCACACTTCACCAGACTTCAAAGGGATATGATTAAAGAGCTATCAGATACCCTCTCAGGAGACATATCTGAAAAGGTCCAAGATAGGGTTGCTTCTCAGTTGGCCACCCTGGAGTCCATTTCAGATTCATTCATGAGGCTCATAGCACATGCAGCCGAAGGGATGACTATAGAGCATAACCATAAGGAGACATGCCTGGATGCACTTATGTGAATTTGCGGAACCATTCAAGTCTTCATTCATCAATGTACCCTTTGATGGATCATCTCTTTTTGGCCCTAAAGTTCGAGAAACTTTGTCCATGTGTGAGAAAGACGGAAAGACCTTTTCTGCAGTGGGCGTACATTTTTCTACCGCTCAATGGTCCTATTCCAGGAACCAGAGGAGTGGGAAAATGTGATTCAAAAAGTCCAAAGGGCTTTTCAGGACACGTGGCAGTGGCTCTCCCAGGGGCAGAGGGGGGAGCTTTAACAGAAGATACAGTCCACATGGCAGAGGTGGCCTGCAAAATCAGGGTTACAGGGACTCCTTCCCTGGCAAACCCTACCAGTGCTTCTGAAAGGTGGCCCGGTGACTTTCCTTTGGAAGCAGTTGGGAGATGTCTGTCCTTGCACTAACATCAGAAAGGAGGAACAAAACTGCACTAAACTAGGTTAGAAAAATGCAGAATAAAATAATAAGAAATGAACGACAGAAACATTAACTGTTTTAATAAGTAAAACAAAGCTTTCGGGTTTCCCCTTCCTCAGTGTATCATTATTATTGTCATACACTGAGGAAGGGGAAACCTGAAAGCTTTGTTTTACTTATTAAAACAGTTAACGTTTCTGTCGTTTGTTTCTTATTATTTTATCCTTCCACCAACATGCCTGGCTTCAGATAACTTCGGATGTTTGGATGCAAAGGATTATAACCAGAGGATACACCATACCCTTCCTTTCTATTCCAGATAATTTCAACAAAATCCTCGCTGTTCCACCCAGTCAGAGGAAACCAGCGGTACTAGAAATTCAAAAACTGCTAGAAAAAGAGTCATCCAAGCGGCCATGCCAGACCAGATGGAATCTGGGATTTACTCAAGATTATTTTTAGTGCCAAAAAAAAAACAGGGACTGAAGACCAAATTTGGAACGAAGTGTTTTAAACAAGTTAGTTCAACAGGCAAAATTCCGGATGGCCATGGTTTAGTCTATTCTCCCATTTCTAGGGAAAGATTGGATGTGATCAATAGATTTCCAAGATGAGTATTACCACATAAAAATGGACAAGCACTCTAGGAGATTTCTCCACTTTCAACTGGGAGCCAGTCATTATCAGTTCAGATCTCTGCCCTTTGGCCTCACCACAGCCCCCAGGGTGATCAGAAACAATTCTAGCTTGGGTTTAAAAAAATAACTCACAGTGATAAAAAATAAATACAATAAAACAGAACTTCAAAACAGAGAGATGGAAACTGGCTTTACCACCAAAACAAGCCCAGTCATGTATAACTGAACTAAATAACATTAAACTACCCATAGCATTAAGCTAGAACCCTAATAAATTCTAGCATAATGCTCTCTATGCTATGAAAATAGTACCTAAAACTTACATGACACTTTAAAAAGTAAAAAAAATCCCTGAACTAGATTAAAAAAAAAACTCATGAAACAGCACTTTTATAAGAACTTCTAGATACCAACTGAAGCCTGTTCGTTAGTTTCGGATTTGGAAATCTGCTGCACATTTGCTCCATGTCTGTTTCGTACAAGATATGGTTAACATGTGTGATCTGCCGTAATTAGTTTAGCCCATTGAAACGAATGGGAATCAGTCATTTAAACTATTTCTGGCAGTGCATAAGATTAAGGCTCTGAACTGTTAACGAGCTGCTTCCTGTGGTCCATGGTACAAATTATGATTCCCTCTACCTCTCTTTACAGTATAGCATCTCAGCAAGTCACTTAACCAGTATTTCTGGTTTAAGTAGGCTTAAATGGTAAATAAAAGAATATTAAAAAAGTAAAAAGAAAAATAGATAAATGGACTATACTGACAGTCGGTTCATGAACATATATTTATTATACTGCAAAACTAGTTTCATGCCAGTCATCACAAATTTATTCCCTTACCTAATCATAAACTACAAGGGTTTCACTTTATAATCTCGAAATGCTAAAATACCAAATTTCAGCATTCCAAGACCATGAAGCCGAACCATTCACAATACCGAATCCCACAATCACGAACATACATACACCATACACCACATAACACACACACCATTCCACCCACAGCACACAAACCAAACAACCCTACACTACATATGCTGCACCCCCCACAACCCCCTACTTATATATACCAACTCCGAGATCGCACATAACATAAAAAAAAAAAAAAAACCTCACACCATGGCATTCTCCACTCGCTCGCACACAAATACACATCACACATACACAAACATCATAAATATAAGTAGGTTAGGGGTGCAGGACCCTTGCCCACACATACAACACACACACAAACACTCACTTACCTGCAATTTCAGGCACCATAACTGTGTGCAACATGCCAGAAATGCAGAAGATTGTGTGATATTCAAATTCACTGTATGCATTCGGATTCTGAATTTTCAGTTTCATGATCTCGGAATGCTGAAATTCTGTATTTCAGCATTTCGAGATTATGAATTGAACCCTACACACACACACACACACACACACACACACACACACACACACACACACACACACACACACACACACACACACACAGTGGCAGTGGATGAATATGTTGATATCGATATCTTGTTTCACCCACTTGTATCACACTGCAGACCACCGTGTTGGATTTGTTGGTGTTTTGATTTATTAGTGTGTGTGTGTGTGTGTGTGTGTGTGTGTGTGTGTGTGCGTGTGTGTGTGTATATTAAGAGAGACAGAGATAGAGAGAGCGACAGAGTGTTTTTATGTATTCAGTTATACACACACACACACACACACACACACACACACACACATACTGTATATATTTTGTGTGTACTCGGAGACCCATGAGTTGGTGTGTTTTCCTTAGGTGGAGACCAGAGGAAACAACTGCTCGTGCTTCCTGGTAGTTGGACTACTTGGAGTTATGTCCCTTGTGGTAATGAGGGAATTACCCTCCACAGTCAGTTAATTCCATGGTTTCCCTCAGAGCTTGGCCTAATGAGTGCATGCATGCTGAGGGTTTGAACTAGCAAGCAAAAAAGCAAAATCAACCCTGATGACTGCCAGAATCCATAGCTCGTCCTAGTCAGATCTTGCCCTAGTGATAAGGAGCAAATAGTTTGATGATCAGCAGGCAGCAGGAGCTTCAATCCACTCTGAGTGAATGTTTTGATCAGAAACAGCTTGGTTATGATCAGAGACCCAATCATAATCCTCAATATCTTGAATAAAAGAAAAATGCTGACTATACATCATTGCCGTTCTTATGGAATATTAAGATGAAGTCATTTTTGGTTCCCATTCTAGCAAAACAGTAAATTAATATTCTCATTTACTTGCTGGACAGAATGTGGGATTTCACCTGCACTGCATATTGTTTTGCAAGTGACTTGCACTGACTGGATTTTGGGAAAAGGTTCAAGAGCCTAAACAGTAGGGCAGCTGTTAGATAATAAGTTACCCACAGGAAGCAGCCATATTCCTAGAATGTTCCCAGTTTCTCCTGTGTGTTCAGCATTGCATAAACAGACTATGAGGAAGTGACTGAAGGAAAACTGTTCAGAGCTGCAGGAGAATACCCTACAAACTTATGAAACAGAAAGTTTAATTCCAAGACTAACAGGTCTAACAAAGAAAGTTGTTGACAATTATAAATTGCTGTTAACACTGTAATACAGTTGACCACATATGTGCTGTAAAAACAACAGCAGAGCACTTGTAAAATAACAGAAAGGTATTATAAGTGGCCAGGGATCTGAAGGTTGGTTAGGAAGCAGTATTAGTGGTACTGGCAGTAAATATGGCAAACAATTCTTTAATATAAGAAAAATAAATGTAATCATCAGTGGAATGACAATTTTGAGATCCAATGTAAATGTAATATTGCAGTAAGCTTATCAGAACAAAAAGTTCTTTTTTGTGAAATATGTCTAAATTACATTTAAAATGTCCATAGGCTAACAGTTTTCAATTATAGCAAATGCCACACCATTAAGAAATGCATTATCTTCGCTAATCTCTATTCTGGGATAATAAAAATGAAAGCAGTTGACAGCTACTCGGAATTATGTGCACTTTCTGCCTGTATTATGGTAGGATGGTATGATATGTTGATAATGATGTATTCATTTTTCTCCCACTTTGTAGGTATTTTGTGTATGGATTATTTTGATATACTTGGTGATGGAGTTAATGATTTACTAGTGGGGAGAGATGATGGAGTCCTGGAGATTTACAGTTTTGACAGTGCAAATGAACCATCACTACGATATGACCATGTAAGTTTGTTTTTTATGTAAGCAGGTAGACAACATTTTAAGACATATTTCTTCTCTTAAGTCTTGCTAGTCATAGAAACTGGACAATGCTAGTACATGCTATCATTTATTTATTGGTACAAGCTATTATTTTATGACTTCATAGTATTCATCACAAATTTTTGAGAACTCCTGTGCAGTAAGTTATACAAGTAGGAAGGAATGCACCTGTACGGCATTGCACTGTATCATTAACTTGAAGTATTCACCGGAGGCTGTTAATGTCATTCCATCCTTAAATTCACACCTGTAGACCTCAGCTTCATGAATCAAGAGTAAACTTTTTATAAACATAAGGTATATGCTGCAGTTAGCAGTCACCTGTTAGTGTATATGGTAGCAAGTGTCTCATGCTCTGGTATTGTTATGGTTGGCAGTTTCATAGTAGTCTATGTGGTGGCATTTATCTCATGCTGGAGTTTGCTGTGGTTAGTATTCTGATAGTGCATTTCTGTCATGCTGGGGTAGAGCTACAGTTATTAATCTCTTAGTAGTGTAGAGGTAACATTTGTCTCATGCTGGGATAATGCTGTGGTTAGTAGTCTCGTAGTGTATAAGAGACATTTGTCTCATGCGGGGTTAATTCTGTGGTTAGCAGTGTATACATGACATTTGTCTTATGCTGGGGTACTGCTGTGGTTAACAGTCTCATAGTAGTATAAACAGTAGCATATGTCTCATGCTGGGTTAATGCTGTGGTTAGCAGTCTCATGGCAGTGTATAGGTGGCATTCGTCACATGCTGGAGTAGTGCTGCAGTTAGCAGTGTATAATTGGCATTTGTCCCATGCTGGGGTATTGCTGTGGTTAGCGGTTTCATAGTAGTCTGTGCGGTGGCATTTATCTCATGCTGGAATATACTGTAGTTAGCATTCTTATTGTATATATGGTGGCATCTATCTCATGCTGGGGTAGTACTGTGGTTAGCAATCTCACAGTAGTGTTTAAATAGTATTTGTCTCATGCAGGGTGAAAGAATTGATAAGACCGTAGTATACTGGAATTAACTGGAAACAACTGAAATTAATGTCTTTATTTGTTAATTACCCAAACTTGTGCTGAACAGGTACCAGTCTCTCCTTTATGGGCCAAGTCTTTTTGTACTTTTCAGAATGAATTATGCACACACTGTAGTTCTGTTAAAATGCTTTATTTGATGTTAACAATACCCAAATACTGTTTCCAATAACAGTGCTGAGAAACAATAACAGTTTGTAGAAATTCTGGAATGCTGGTTAACAGTGCTGATAAATGTATCTAAAGTTTCGCACATATATTCTGATTCTCCTGAATAATATCATCTGAAGCGGTCTTTTCCTCCTGAATAGTATGGATATTTGACCTGACCTCTGTAGTTAGGCTCGAATGTCTGTACTGCAAAACCTTTTGCATATCAGCTAACTTCACTGACTCCACTGACCATATCTGAAGGTATTTCCTAATAATACCAAAACCCTGTAATGTTTTACTTGCCTCTTTAGCCTTGTCTTGCATGTGCCTCACAGGGTCCTAACTATCTCTTCTTTATCTAGCATTCCATTGCAAGTACACATTTCTTTCCCTTGAGAAAGCAACATTCTGTAGCTTTCCCTTGAAAACTGTTATTTCTGCACATCTCATGCTTAGTCAGCAAGATTATCTTTTCCTTTCTACTGAACTGTCTTTTCCTGAAACGGAATGCATACATTAAACACAAGTCTGACTCTGTATTTTCAGGCCTATTATTTTACCTTCATGTAGTATAGTGAACTCACTAAGAATACCCTCAGTCTAACAGCTCCCTCTGAGGTCCCTGATGAAAGTTTTACAAGGACCTTCTTTTGTAGTTACTTCATATCTGTATTACTAACTACTGCAATCTGGTTTGAATATACAGGCTTTATACCACCTCACTCATAATCTGCAGATGTGTCCTGATAGATAGTGATGTCATTTATGGTCTCAAAGGTATTATTACTCAATACCTCCAGCAACTAGGCTAATTTATATAATTCCCAAATAGTTTTAACAGCTCCATATGCAAGAAGTAACTATACCTGCTCTAGTGATTACCCCATTACCTAGGTTCATAGTCCATAGAGTCTGCAAGTCTAAGTTCTGATGTATGCATGATATATCTACAACCTGCACAGTATTCTGAAAATCAGTGTCTTTTATTTCTGTGGTTTCTAAAACTGATTAAAACAGGTAATTCTTTCAACCCTGCTGTTCCAAAAACAGCATGAAGAAAATGCCATCCCTTTGAGTCTCCAGTCAAGTTAGACAGAGTACGAACTGTTAACTCTGCTTATTTTTCTTTTCTATTGCAGTATGTTGTAATGGTAAAACTACACTGACTATTATCTGTGTTTTCTACCTTATGAACTGGTGCCTTGTTGTACCATGTTGTCTCCCTCTTATAGCAAATGAAACCTTTCTCTCTATCCATAGATTTAATTTTTTTAAACATTGTACTGTTTAGTCCATTTCCTTTTTATTATATAGCCTATCAGGCATGATGGCTATTTTCTGAAGACTAAATTAAATCAGCACTAGAGGGATACCTCTATGACCGGTCTTGAAGCATAATTAACATATACTGTATTAACTTGTGTCTGTACATTTTCAGCTAGATTTATGTCTGTAATAGATGTCTGCCTTCTAAATGTTGTCTTAAATTTCCTGTAAATATTTGTGAGGTATAATAGTTTACTAAAACCTACACTTTCTGTATTTCAGCTCTTTACCTTTGCATACTCTGTCAGTGTCCTTTTAACTTTGTCTAATGTACAATAATTATGTAAAATGCACTGTAATTTGTAAATTAATTAACAAATTAAGCTAGCTCTGTTATACCTTGAGTATATTAAATAACTATTACTCCCTATTGGTTAGCTAGCTTATTTTAATAAGCCTGTTACAAATAATTCTGTCACTTTACCCTTAAAACTAATGACCGAGTAATGTGGTGTGCTATGTAGTAATACTATTAACAAATAATTCCATTACTTTACCCTTAAACTAATGATTGAATCATGTGAAGTGTGATGTATTTGCATGATGTAATTAAGTATGATTGTTATATTCATTTATAGCTCTCTCCCTTTCTCGTATCAGTCGCAGTGGTGCAGGAGAAGTACTAGGACTGTGTTATTTTTCTAAAACTGTTGTTATTCTACTCGGAGGATATCAGACCTGGCCAACTCAGTACAGAACACAAGCTGTAACTACCTTCAAACAAAGCCTTAAAATTCCTTCCCTAACCAGACTCTGGTTTCTACAATAAGTCAAACTTTAATTTGTATGTTAATGTCCTAGACATACTCCTCTCTAAATATCTGTATCTGTTAGACTGTTCACTCATCACTGAGCCGATTTTCTGCTCTACTCTTTTCCCCTCTATTCATTCTCATTCTCTGTCTAGTTATTCTACCCCCCACCTTTGCCTTCTTTACTAGTCCAGCCTTACAGAGCTAAGTATCTTTCTGTGGCTACTGTCCACTTCTAATCAGTAGCAGAAAACTTGACCACACATCTCCTTCCCCCCTCCCTTTTTTGCTTTTAGTTCTTGACTTTACTCATTTTTCTCTGCACTAATCCACTCCTGCTTTTACCTGCCAGTTCTTGCAGCTTCACTGATTGTTTCTGCTGTTCTGCTGCAATCTCGCTGGTTCACTGTACATACTAATTCCTGCATGTTGCTTAGTGGTTTCACTCTCCTATCTTTCCCATAATGCCTTTTGTCATTAAACTCTCTTACTAGCGCTTTCACTTTTCTATCTCTCCCACAATGCCCTGTGGCATTTAAACTCCCTTACTGGCGTTCCATGTCATCTTTTACCTTTGTAGCTCTCTCCCTTTCTCGTATTGGTCCCAGTGGTGCAGGAGCAGTACAGCAGAGAGTTGATTATCCAAACTAATTGGGACCTAGGGGAGTTTGGATAATCAAACATGTAATTGAACTGGATAAAAAAACATTTGCAGACCATCATAAAATAGTTTATTTTTCCCACCACGGCTGCAGAACAGTATGTATTCCACCTTAAGTCACAGCATCAAGGGAAAAAAATCACATTATCATTAAACTACACAGAGAGGCATTCAATGAGATTTTCCCCCAATTCATACGGTATATGTTTTCCTACTTCTTGCAACTGGAATGAGATGTTCTACAGTCACCAATTTATGGTATTTGCACAGTTAAAAAAACACTCACCAGTGATTGTGAAGATTAAGACTTGTCACCCTAATTCTGCACACCCTTGGGAGAGTTAAAAAAAACGTTTAATAACATAGCTGTTAGCTTTGCAAAACATGACATTTTCGACCAGCCTTTACAACAGTAATTCTACCTCAGTGTTTCTTGAGCAATTCTCACTGGCTAATGCACAAGAGAGGTTAATACACCATTGCCATGAACTACGGACAAGCCATTCATTACATTCAGCTATGCCCTTACCATGTAACGAGACTGACAGCATCCTTCTTTCAATGGAACAGCAGACCTAAGGTACTGGTCCTCTTCAGTAATAATGCCTCAGGTCCACCCTAAAACTACTCAGAAAAAGCGTTTCTTTTACACATTTGAAGAAAATGCTTAAAACTTTGATTAAAGAAATTAGCCTACACAAAAGAGTTGTATCTCCTAGTACACTTTAAACCAAACACATAAGCTGTGAACTTGTTAATCTCCCAAAACAGTCACGCAAAAGCTAGCTATAAACCTTGCTATCAAAAGCAAATCTAACAAAACATTTTAACTTACCATTTGGCAAATTATCTCAGTGGCAGCCATCACTTCTATTGTGCTACACAGGAAATGTCTGAATTAGCCCGACAAAAGGAAATTGTTACTTTGTGGGCACGACCAACTGAAAAGTGGAGAGGGCTATCTACTTAGCTGCAACCAAAGTTAAATTCTGTGCAGTAGAAAAGATGCATGTACAGATGCAACAGCGCAACTCTTAAAAAGGCAGCATTCGGATAACTGACGTTTCAGATAATCAGCGCTGTACTGTACTAGCACTGTGTTCTGCTTCTAAAACTGTAATTATTCTACTCAAAGGTATTTTCAATTATAGTTATTCTTTTGTGTGATGCTATAACCAATTTCTTTAATTACCGACTTGCACAGCAGCTGCTCTCAGGGCTTTCAGGAAACACAGAACGGTCCAGTTACCATTTGATTTGCTCCCAGCTGAACCGAAGCAGTTATATGCAAATAAGGTATGTTTCCAACATGCTGGAGCAGTATTTCACTGTTATTAACTTCTGTAGATAATCACAAAATAGACACTTGAGTCTGCGTTGTTTTACTAATCTGGCTATCTCATACAATCTCAGATTTTCCTATCTAATATGTAGTACTACAGCTGCAGTCAGGGGATTTTTGAATCTGGTCACTTCCCAAAGGTTCAAGTGCTTATTGTTACTGTGCTCTTACTGTTAGGCTCTAACATGGGTGACTACTACAGATGTCACTGTGAATTCAGCATTGCTCAGGCAAGTTGAGTAGTCGCTTGAGACTGCAATTTAACTGTAAGTTATCTGCACTGACACAGAGCTCCTCTCAGCTGTAATTTCAGTTTCATTCTAGAGCTTTTGGTGATGAATTTTATCTGCATTTAGTGGACTATTTAGTTTAGAGTAGTGGTTGCACTCCAGATAGGTAGCATTCTGTGTTTTATACATGTATTTTATCACACTAGTGTAGGTGATAGTGAATGTTAACAGCATTACTACTGCTACATGTAATTTAGCATATTTCTTTGAACTCCTCTCATGCTGCTGCATTGTAAATGTGATATTAATGCTTATTGCTGCTTTGGCTTTCTCGCAGTACCTTTTACCATCTACACTCAATCTATTTTCACTCTGCCAACTTTTCTGTGTAAGCCTACAGCTCTCCCATCTCTCACCTAACATTCTTTCCTTTGTTCCCTGTTCCCGGGATATCAGATCTAGCCAACTCATCAGTACAGAGAACGCAAGCTGTAACTACCTTCAAACAAAGCCTTAAAATTTCTTCCATAACCAGACTCTGTGCCTTCTGCAATAAGTCGGAACTTTTAATTTGTATGTTAACATCCCAAATATACTCCTGTCTAAATATCTGTATCTGTTCACTCACTGCTGAGCCAATTTTGTAATCAATTCCTTTCCCCACTATTCACTCCCATTCTCTTTCTAGCTATTCTATACCCATCTTTGCCTTCTTTACTTGTCCTACCTTACAGAGCTAAGTATCTTTCTGTGGCTACTGGCCAATTCTGATCAGTAGCAGAAAACACTACCTTACATCTCCTTCCCCCCTCCCTTTTTGCTTTTAGTTCTTGACTTTACTCTCTTTTCCTTGCACTAATCCAGCTCTGATTTTACCTGCCAGTTCTTTCAGCTTCACTGTTTCTGCTCTCCTGTCACCATGTCTCCTGTGCAGCCCACTCTGTTCACCCTCACTTCGTTCAGGCTGACTCCACTCCCCTACCTTACCCTAATTCCCACCCACCCCACTTTCCTTAAATTTATATCCACTAGCCACAACTCTTTCCATTAGCTAACCAATAAAATTTATCCACTTCCTAGTCTCCACTTACTTCCACTTAACACCATCCCCACCAATCAACATGGCTGTCTCCATTTCACACATATTTTTATCCCATACTATACTACTACAAGCACTTCTAATACAATTCCCATCAATCAACCTCAGAATAATATTCACCAAACCCAATTCTGTAACTAGCTTCTTATACACCCCAACTGATAGCTATTCAGAAATAAATCCCAGTCTCTTTTATATAGCTCCACTTCTCTGCTCTAAAATACATATCCTCCCCACAAACTACTCTGTTCACAACTCAAGCTATACCTACTCCCTTTTTATTGTACTTTATTAGCTCCAAACTGCCCACCTTTACACGTCAACTTTCATTTATTTTCTTGACATCCATTCCCAACCCTGGTCCTTCTACCACCTATCCCCCTATTGCAACAAACCCCACAGAATGCTTAAAATCACCACACATAGCCACCATAAACCTTCAGTGTATCTGCAGCAAAACCTCCGACCTACATCCTGGTTAGCTCGTAATAAAACAGACATCCTAGACTGAATTTCTCCCTCCCAATTACAGCATAATAAGGGTTGATAGAATCAACAAGAAATGAGGTGGCGTTGCCATCCATTTCCCTAATACTTTTAACATATTCCCATTTACTGGTCTCATCCCACAGTTCATAAACGGAAATCTTGCTCTCCTTCCTAAAAATTAACAACTTTAAAAATCTCTGTATCATAGTCCTATGCATTTCCCCAGGCGATAACATACCTGTTCTAAAAGAAATATTATCCTGGGCCTCCCACACCATAAAAAACGAAACTATAATCCTAGTCAATGTGAACATTAACTGATCTAATATTTCCTCAAAAACTCCATCTACCAACATTAACTTATTTCACTATACCCAACTAATCTCCACCCCCACCAGACATAATAATAGAACCAATGAGGGAACCATCTTAGACTGGATCCTAGTCCCAGACCTATTAGAATTTTCATCAGCTGGCACCCTCCCTAACTCTATAAGCAGTTACCTTCCTGCAGAGCCTAACCCCCTTTCACAAAAAACATCAGTTCAGACATGTTAGGAACCTATCCAAATTCAACCCCCACACATTCAACAATATCCTAAAAAGCATAAATTGGAATAACCTAAAAACTCTGTCCCTAGAAGACGCCCTGCACTGATTTAACACTGCCTTTCTAAAAATATTAGACAAGCTTTGCACCCACCCGAACTAAAAGAATAAGAGCTAATCATGCTCCTTGGTTAACTAAATCTACTAAGGAAATAATAATAACTAGGGACAAAACTTGGAAGCTATGGCATAAACTCAAGAACAAATCAGACTTATTAAAGTACAAGCAACTTTGTAACCAGATAAAAAAAAAAAAAAAAACAATCCAAAGATGAGAAAGAATACTACCTGAACCTTCAAAAAAAAAAAAAAAAACAACTCAAAGCAGTATTCTCCTAAATCCTGGCACAAAAAGTAATTCTTGCCCCCACCCAGACAAAACATCAGACTAAATAGCAAGCATCTTCAACTCCTACTTCATAGGCACTATAGCTAATATCACAGCCACATTCTCTCAACCTCTCACCACAACTAACTTCCCAAGTAATACTCCTCTCTGTCAACATAAAGAGACCCAGCCTCCTCTCTCTACTACAAGCACATTGGGCCAAACAACTCCCTACATTCATACCCCTTCATCCACCCTTACAAACTTAGTTAAATCCATTTGCTTGCCAGAATTCAGTCTCTACAACAGCCATAAAAAAACTTATTTTAAAACTAAAGCCAAACTCAAATGCAGCAAATGGCATACCCACAGAATACCTAAAAATCGCTGCAGGCACTGTTGCTTACCCCATTAGCATTCTCATAAATAGATCCATCCAGAAATCCTGTGTTCCCAACCACTGGAAAAAAGTAAACATACAACCTCTTCACTAATGCCTCGACAGATATTTCCAACTTTCACCCAATAGCTATTCTATCCCTCATCTCCAAATTCCGAGGAAAAATGTGTACACATCCAACTTCTACAATTCCTTCTCAAAAATCAAATCCTTTGTCAAACTCGGCATGGTTTCAAACTTGGCCATAGTACTTCAACTGCACTAATATACTTTATGGACCTAGTTAATAAAGCCGCAACTCAGGAAATATTGTCCACACTTTATTACTGGATTTATCTAAGGCCTTTGATACGATCTTTCACTCACATCTCCTTTCCCAGTTTTCTAAAATTGGACTATCTACTCCATCTCTCAACTGGTTTAAAAGTTACCTTTCTGATAGAGAACATGCTGTAAAATGGGAATACTCTACATCCCCATATATTTACAACCCCACCGGTATCCCTCCAAGGTTCTATATTAGGACCCCTACTGTTTAATATTTTCATTAACAATCTCCACCTATGATTTCAACAAGGGTCCCTTGTTCAGTACACAGATGACTGTACTAAATCTGCTCTGCTGAAAACTCAACTCAGCTACAGCAAATTACTCAGTCTGCATTTACTACGGTAGAGACATGGCTCCACATTAATCACCTGTCTTTAAACCCTAACAAAACCAAGCTCATAATGTTTACCCCAAAGAAAAACATTCCCATTAACGAATGTCAGTTCCACATACTCTCGCTAAACAACACAAAAATTGGATTAGTTACCCAGACCAAACTGTTAGGTTCTCCAAAGGCGGTGGTGTTTCCATATACATAAAGGATGCGCACACCTCCAGACTGGTAGCCCAACATAACACATCAGAGATACCTCAGGTGCAGCTAACATTGGGTAAGACAGCAATTCAGGTCATAGCCTGCTATAAGTCCCGAACAATGTCCCAAGACTCACACTCCACGTTCCTAACCACATTAGAGAATATTATGGTCCAACCTAACACTCTCATACTGGGTGACTTCAAATACCCCTCCATTAACTGGAAAAACTACTCATGTACCAATACATTTGCCCAACGTTTCCTGGAATTCATTAATTCAAATGCCCTGGACCAGGTCGTTCTTGCCCCCACAAGAGGTAGCAACGTCCTTGACCTGGTCATTACTAACATGAGCAACAGTTGCTCTACACCAGTAGTTAACTCCTCCCTGGTTAGATCCGACCACAAACTAATCTCCCTGGAAATCCACATCCCCCACCCCCCGCAAAGGTAACCACCATGAAAAACTTCCCCAAAGCTAACTTTGGGCTCCTAAAAACATAGGTGGCTAACTTCATGGCACCCATGCAAATGGAGAATATTTGCATGACCACCGAATCATACACCAATGCACTGTACACACACGTACACAAATGCATGGATCTCGCCATACCCAATAGAGCCAAGACTCTCTCCTCCAAAAAAAGGAAGCAAATCTGGTGGTCCTCTGCCATAAACAAACTCTACAACAGAAGGAGGAAACTGATACAGAATAAGGTAAAGTCCCAAGACCGGAAAAACCTTCTTATCAGCCTCAACAAAAAGTTGAGATCCCTCATCAAATCCTCTAAAGCTAGCTATGAAAACAGAATTGCAGCAGATAGTAAAGACAACCACAAGGCCTTCTATAGTTATGTAAAGAATCTCCACAGCAATACCCAGATTTGCTCTGAGCTACTACACAGTGGTACCTCCTATACCGAGCCAACAGATATTGCCAATATACTGGCTGACAAATTCAGTGCCAACTTTACCCCTCCTCCCCCAAAGGAACAATCATAATACCAGTAGATTGCCAGGCACCCAGTATTACTGCTGCACAGGTTAAAACAGCGCTGTCCAAGGCAAAGAATACAGCTTCCAAGGGACCTGACAGTATCCCTTGCTGTGTTCTACATGAACTACAGAATGAACTGGCACCTCACCTGTGTGCCCTGTTCAATCACAGCCTCACCTCAGGCTTTGTCCCTACCAAATGGCACACTCCTACAGTCATCCCTATTCACAAAGGAGGAGTGACTACAGATCCTGGGAACTATCGCCCCATTAGCCTGATGAGTCTGATATGCAAAGCTATGGAACGCATCATCATGGACCTAATAAACAAGGATATAGGGAATCTCCAAACTCTGGGTCCCATACAGTTTGGTTTTGTGAAGGGTAGATCATGCCTGCTCAACTTTGTCGACTTCTTTGAGTCAGTCACCAGAGCTGTGGATGAAGGCAAGGTAGTTCATACAGCCTTCCTTGATCTGGCCAAGACATTTGATACCATTCCCCATTCAGGAATCATAGAAAAACTCACTAAGCTAGGCATCAACTTCTGTATCACTAGGTGGGTTGCAGACTTGCTCACAGAATCCACAGTGTGAAAGTAGTGGACTCCAAGTCAGACTTCTGACCAGTCACGAGTGGAGTCCTACAGGGTTCAGTCCTGGGTCCTCTCCTGTTTGGTATCTACTTCCCTGAAGTCCAGGCCAACACTAAGGGTCTCTGGCTGACAAAGTTCGCAGACTATTGCAAGTTGGGAGCTATCATTAACTCCCCAAGTGATGTTGACATCCTACAGAAAGGCTTCATTGAGACCAAGGACTGGTATCAGAACCATGGCCTTAAGCTCAATGCCAAAAAATGTGTCGCCATCCCCTTTGGGAAAAACCCAGTTCCCATGAATTACCACATCTGTGGTAGTCCACTGAACACAGAAGGTGTTATAAGAGATCTGGGAACACAGGTTGACAGCAGCCTCTCTTTTGACCAAGACATTGCCACTGTGATCAGAAAGTCCTTCTATGTGGCACATTTCATTACTAAGGGTTTTGCATCCAGGAAGAAAGAGGTCATTGTCTTCCTCTGCTCTTGCCTCATTAGGCCAATCATCGAGTACAAAGCCCCATTTGGCATGCACCTCACTAGACACCTGCAACAACTGGAGAGGCCGCAAAAGTACCCCACAAAGAGGATCCTAGGCCTTAAACACTTGTCCTATATGGACAGACTCAAAAAACTCCAACTGTTCTTTGTCTCATATCACCTACTTAGAGGCGATCTCTGCTTGACATACAAAGCCATGTCTGATCCAGCTCTGTTAGAAATGCTATATCTAAAGAAATCTCAAGCCCTCTGCACCACACGCTGCAGTGACTTCAACCTCATTACCAGAATCAACAGAATGTGCTGGAGGGACAGGTTCATAACCCAGAGACTGCCCTTGCTATGGAATAGACTTCCCATACATGTCAAACAGCGCACCTCAGTGGCCCTCTTCAAGAGAAACCTTGATGAGTGGATGTCAAATAGAAAATTCACACCGGAGATCACTCTAGTGGCTCTACTCGACTGAGGCACTGGGAACTAAGGTCGGGTGGCATGATGTCAGGGTATTCCTGTGGGCTAGGTTTGTAAAGGCTCCAGGGCCATTAGCCTACTACACACCTATGAACCTGTGAACCTATAAAATCTAAAATTTGACCTTCATTTACAAAATAACACCAGCAAGACTCACAAAACTCTGGGACTACTCTACAGACATAAACATTTCCTCTCCCTCCCCCCCAAAAAATTCCAGATGTTATGTGATCCTATCTCGCCTACATTCTGACTGATGGGTTCGGAGCCGATCCCTCGGCTCCGACTCGGCACGCTTATGCTATAGAGCGAGGCCTCTAATTGGCTGAGCTATCTTTATCCCAGGATGCACCACCACTAATCCCCCAGATCTCGTTTGCCGCTTACAGAGCTTGGACGTGGTCTCAACATTGGCTGGGCTAAGTACTATATATTAGGCTTTTTTCCTGTCAGTATTTGCTTCATTTAAACCCAAAAGCTGTTTTAACGGCTATTCTTTGTGTACGAGTGTTTTTTTCTGAGTTTAATTAAAATTTCCGTATATTTTCCTGTCAGAGAAGGTTCCGTTTAAGTTAGAGGGGCCTTCCCCTGTGCTTACTGCTACTTTAGCGGTTGTGTGTGGGTCAAGTACCCGTTTAAGTTAGAGGGTCTTGACCCTCCCTGTTTTACCTTTCTTTTTTCTGACTGTTTAGTGTAAAACAAAAAAAAAAAAAGTTCTTTAGCTTTTATATTTACATTGAGTTTGTGGCATATTTGTTCCTGTCTCAAATCTTGTTACTGTTTACTGTAGTCATCTGTTATTTTGTAGAATTATGTCTAAAGAGCATAAACCCTCCGGGTTTAAAAAGTGCACGAGGTGTGGCTTTAAAATGTCCATAACGGACGACCACTCCTCGTGCGTCTACTGTCTTGGCGCCAAACATTTGCAGGAATCGTGCAGTGTATGCCATATGTTTTCCTCCAGAGTCCTCCAGGAGAGGAAAAACAAATTAATCCTCAAAGGATTAATCAAGCCTTCCTTCGAGGAGGCTTTATCTTCCTCTCCGTCTCCTTCTAAAAAGAGGAAAGCGCCTGCTCCGACCAGTCAGTTGGAACCAACGGCTAAGAAAACTAAGCAGACTTCTCCATCGGCTCCGCGGACTTCGGAGCCGAGGTCGGAATGGTCTGCCTCGATGCCTCCAGCCTCGACCCCTCTGGGATCGGAGCCGAGGTCTGGGGCATCGAGAGGTGGGTCACCCTCATCGGCTCCACTGATATTGGAGCCGATAAGGGTCATCGGCTCAGACTCTTCCCCCTCGGAGCCGAAGTCCTCGTCGGCACCGAGGGAAATTTCCTTAAAGGTTTCCTTGGAGCCGATAATTGTTGTCTTTTCGGAGCCGGTCCCCGAGCCCTTCGGAGCCGATGGAGAAATCAGTTTGGGCCCGATCGGTATCCTCGAGATCATCTAAGATGTCTGATTCGGACATCGACAGGGTGCTCCTTCGACTCTTCCAGTCTCCGGTGTTCCAAAAGATGGTTTCGGCTCCAGCCCATTTGGCTTCGGAGCCGATGGTCCACTCCCCTACTGTTCTTCCTCCTCCAATAGCTTCGGCACCGTTGGAGGAGGTGCTGGTGGAACCAGTGGAGGTGTTAGGGTCAGGCCCGACCCTGGCTCCGACTCCGGCTCTTGGGTCGGAGTCCAGTGCACGGACTTCTTCCTTCGGCCCTGGGGGGGAGGCTTCAGGATTGATGCTCTCGGTCCCAAGTCTCCCTCTTGGTGCGTCGGCGGTGGGAGTACCGTCCACTGTCGTGGCCACGGAGGGGGACCCTCCCAGGATTCTGGTGGTCCCGCCTTCAGGGCTATGAGGAGCGCTTTAGCCAAATCTTCATTGGCTACCTCCACAGTTTCCCCAGCTCCTTCCCTGCATTTGGAGACTGGGTCGTTGGCAGTCCCCCTGTCCGTAGACAGCGGAGCCCCTGGGCCTCAGGTTACCCCCGCTGGGGTTTCTCCCCCTCCTGGAGGTCCTTCTGAAGCCTCTTCGGAAGAACCTCCCAGGAAGAGAACGTGCAAGAGGAAGCACGTTGACTCCCCTGACGAGTCTTTGACATCTGACACTGATCTCGATGATGCAGAGGGGTCCCCCAAGTCGTCCTCGGATGATGTCTCCTTTGCAGACATCCTAGAAGCCCTAAAACAACGAGGCGGCTGGCAGTCCAAACCTCCCTCTGCTGATGAGTCGGTGTTCCTGAAGGCCTTCGGGGCTCAGCCCTCCGCCTCCTGGGTGTCTCCGCCCTTCGACGAGCTCTTGGATTTGATCTGTCGAAGGGCGTGGGAACACCCAGACTCTGTGGAACCGGTGCCCGCTCATCCGAACAAATTTCTCTCGGCGCCCCCGGATAGAGAGTTCCTTACGAAAGGTGTGGCTGTGGATGATATGGTGGTGGCATCTGCTACCCAGCAAGATGTAGCAGAGGCTTCTACATCCGTCCATCCTCCTAATAAGGAGTCTAGGAGCATGGATCGGTACGGTAAGCGCACCCTTAGTTCAGCGGCCTTTACTCTGAGGTCCTTGAACTACCTGACGCACTTCACGAGATTTCAGAGGGATCTGATTAAGGAGCTATCCGATACCCTCTTAGGTAACCTGCCTGAGGAGCTGGCCCAGATGGTTGGCTCTCAGCTGGCTACGATGTCGTCCATTTCGAACTCGTCCATGAGGCTCATTTCGTATGCGGCCGAAGGGGCGGGTAGAGCGGCGGGTACAGGCATTGCTCTACGGAGACAAGCCTGGCTCCGCCTGTGTCATTTCGCGGAGGCCTTTAAGTCTTCATTTGCCGACGCCCCCTTTGATGGGTCCTCCCTCTTTGGACCTAAGGTAAAAGACACACTTACCCGCTGTGAACAGGAGGGTAAGACTCTGACTGCCGTAGGGGCACGATTTTCCACTCCCTTTCGGCCTTATCCCAAGGCTAAAAGAGGAGGGAAAATGTGGTTCCATAGATCTCAGAAGTCTTACCCCTCTCAGCAGGAAGGTTCCCCCTCCAGAGGCAGAGGAGGGGGAAATTCATCCGGAAGACGCCGTCCCAGAGGCAGCAGAGGCCCTCGCAACACTGGAGACCGCGAGTCCTTTCGTGGCTCTTCAGCCTTCCATAGTCCCTGAGGGATTGCCCGGCTGTGCTGCTCCGGAGCCAGTCGGGGGACGTTTCTCGAAGCAACTGAAGGCCTGGGAAGGGATCACTCAGGACCGTTGGGTGCTTCGGATTATCGCCGGAGGTTACTCCATCCCATTCTCTCGCCCCCCCCCCCCAGTCCAAAAAAATCCCGGACCCGCCACCCAGTCAACGGGATACCGCAGCATCAGAAATTTCAAAGCTGCTGCAAAAAGGAGTCATCCAACCGGTCCCCGCAGACCAGATCGGATTAGGGACTTACTCAAGATTCTTTTTGGTGCCAAAAAAGACCGGGGACTTGAGGCCCATTTTGGACCTAAGCAACCTAAACCGTTCAGTCAAGAAGTCCAAGTTCCGAATGGTCACTCTACAAACCATTCTCCCATTGTTGGAGAAGGGTGTTTGGATGTGCTCCATAGATCTCAAGGACGCGTATTATCACATCAGAATACATCAAACGTCCAGGAGACATTTGCGCTTCAGCCTAGGAGGCAGTCATTTTCAGTTCCGTGCGCTGCCCTTTGGTCTCACCACAGCCCCCAGGGTGTTCACCAAGTGCTTGGCAGTAGTGACTGCTCACCTGAGAAGTCTAGGATTCCAGGTGTTTCCTTACCTAGACGACTGGCTCCTAACTGCCACCTCCAAGCATCTACTTCTACAGAGCCTGCAAGCCACTATATCACTGGGCAATTCCCTTGGAATCACCTTCAATTGGCCAAAGTCTGTGTTGCGGCCATCTCAAAGAATAAGATTCATAGGGGTAGAGATAGACTCAATCCAGATGCGGGTCTATCTACCTGCAGACAGAATTCAAACTATTCAAAATCAAGTTCGAGCCTTGCTCCCCAGGTCCAAAGCCCCAGCCAGAATGGTCCTACAACTATTGGGATCCATGTCTGCCACAGTTCTGCTAGTTCCCTTGGCAAGGTTACACATGAGAATCCTCCAGTGGCTTCTTTCAGCTCAGTGGTCCTTCCAGGAACTCCCTCTCAATCATCTCATATGGATCACGGAATCTTGCAAACGGGACCTTCGCTGGTGGCTAGTGTCCTCCAATCTGGATCAGGGACGACCCTTTGTTCTTCCTCCTCCGGCGGCCACATTGACCACGGACGCCTCCCAGATGGGGTGGGGGGGGCATTCCCTGGGCAGGTCAGTCCAAGGCAAATGGCTACCGGAAGAGACCCCTCTTCACATCAACATGCTAGAAATGAGGGCAGTACTCCTGTCCCTTCAAGCCCTTCACGATTATCTCCCTCAGGGGGTAATTGCTGTTCACTCGGACAACATGTCAGTTGTCTGGTACCTGAACAAACAGGGAGGGACCAGATCCTACCCTCTTTGCAGAGAAGCCATGAGAGTTTGGGAATGGGCAGTCTCGACCAAACGCTTCCTAGTGGCTACTCACATACCGGGCAAGTCCAATGTCATAGCCGACAGGTTGAGCAGAACCATCCTCTCTCCTCAGGAATGGTCTCTGAATATGACAGTTACGAGGCAGATTTTCAGCGAATGGGGAGTTCCGTGTTGCGACCTCTTCGCGACTCCTCTGAATGCGAAGTGCAAAGAATTTTTCTCCCTAACCCCGGCTCCGGGGAAGAGCCCCATGGACGCTTTAGTCCATCCTTGGCCAACCGGCCTGCTTTATGCCTTCCCTCCAGTTCCTCTCCTCCCCAGGGTGATTCAAAAGGCATCTCTCTTAGGGAGCAAGATGATCTTAATTGCTCCTTACTGGCCTCGTCAAGTGTGGTTCCCCTATCTTCGCAAACATGCTCTGGAAGGTCCATGGTTCCTGGACCAGATCCCAGACCTACTGATTCATCAGTCGGGACTATTACACCAGTCCCTACACTCCTTATAATTGACGGCCTGGCTCCTCCTCTTCCGACGATAGTCAGGAGCCATACACTGGATCCAGATGTTGTGCACATATTATCTTCAGCCCACAAGTCTGCTACAAAGAAACTATATTCTAGCAAATGGAAAAGGTTTGCTATTTGGGCTCAACTCCGGGGCCTGGACCCCATTTCTACTCCCGTGGCAGAAGTACTCAAATTCCTGACCTCGCTTTTCAATCAAGGCTCTTCAGTTTCTACCATCAAAGTACAATTGGCAGCAATTTCTAATTTTCACGAATCCATAGACCCACCCTTAATGAGCAACAGATTGTGTAAGACCTTCTTGAAAGGTGCTGCTCTATTAAGACCTCCGATTTCTCATCCTGCACCTCCATGGGATCTCGATTTAGTATTGCGTGCCTTGACTTCCTTTCCCTTTGAACCGGCAGCTACCTGTGATCTAAAGTTTCTATCATGGAAGACAGACTTTCTAATGGCGATTACTTCAGCCAAAAGGGTTTCAGAACTTCAAGCTTTGTCAGTGAAACCCCCGTACTTGGTTTTTCATACAGACAGGGTGTCCCTCAGACCAAATCCTTCCTTTGTTCCTAAAGTTTGCTCTACCTTATGCTTGCAACAATCGTTAGAGCTTCCAGTTTTTTTCCCAAAATACTCCAATAAAGCGGAGTTTATTTTCCACACACTAGATGTCCACAGACAGTTACGTTTTTATTTGGATAGGACCAAACAATCAAGGAAAACAGATCAGTTGTTTGTATCCTTTGCAGAAAACAAATTGGGCAACGCTGTCACTAAGGTCACTATTGCCAAATGGATCAGGGACTGTATTACTCAAGCTTATTTTTATTCTAACAAAGAGCTTACCACCTCTGTCAAGGCTCATTCTACAAGGGCTATGGCTACCCCGGTAGCATTTCATTCTAAGCTTGCTATTGGTGACATTTGTGCTGCGGCTACATGGTCTTCCCCACACACCTTCATTTCTCACTACAAATTAGATCTGGCATCTAGAGGACGAGCTTCATTTGGTTCCACAGTGCTCAGGAGTGTTTTCCAATGAGTCACCCGGGATTTAGGTGCTAGGGACGCTGTCCCATCAGTCAGAATGTAGGCGAGATAGGATCACATAACCTCTTTTAGTTATGTACTCACCATAACTTCAGATGTTTGGGATCCATCTCTACATTCTAATAACCCACCCTCCTTCCCCCTTCCTTGGAGATCAGAGGATATCAGAAGGTCCGAATCCTGTTGTTTCATCTTGAAACATCTAACAATGTTATATAAACAAGCTGTGCATGTGTGCATGAATGCGGACAAACAAGATCTGGGGGATTAGTGGTGGTGCATCCTGGGATAAAGATAGCTCAGCCAATTAGAGGCCTCGCTCTATAGCATAAGCGTGCCGAGTCGGAGCCGAGGGATCGGCTCCGAACCCATCAGTCAGAATGTAGGCGAGATGGATCCCAAACATCTGAAGTTATGGTGAGTACATAACTAAAAGTTATCTACTTCCCTCTCTAGTCTATGGTGCCCCATTACTAGCAAACCTCCAGTCCTCCCTTATAACGAAACTAGAAGTATGCTAGAATAAGATGGTCAAATTTGCAACAAACAACCACCACTCTACCCACCACTGCCTATCTCTAAAAACATTAAACTGGCTTGAATTCCCCACTATCTTACTTATCTCCAGTTAACCACCGTACACAGATTACTTGCAAAACCACAGGATTGATCTGCTCTAAAGTCCTTATTCTGCCACTATAACCCCAGTATCTCCCTAAGATCAGAAAACCAACACTTCCTCCAAATGTAGAAACCTAAACTACATGCTGGTCAGCTACTGCTTCCTTCAAAAATACACTACACACACACACACACACACACACACACACACACACACACAGCTACTGCTTCCTTCAAAAATACACTACACACACACACACACACACACACACACACACACACACACACACCTTCACTTCAAATGGATCTGTAACTGCACTAAACCTCCACCGGCCATCACGTAGATCTTAATGCCATGCTACCTTTCTCCTTTTTCTCCCTTGTACTCACATTTTTTTCTATGTCTATCTTAAAATACACTAACATTTCTTCACACTCTCTCTCTCTTTACCCATTGCTACTATCAGCCTTTTCTCCTGACATCCATCTCTACTTCTCCCACCCTTCTTACCTCTACTGTTATCACTTTCAACTTCTTACATGCACCTTCTCAAATTCTTCCATTCATTTCCTCTTGTATACTACATCTGCAGATCACTGCTATAGCCTCTTAATGTCTTTCCTAGCTCTAAATCTCGGTCATTATCTGTATGTTTAGCATTTTATATTCACCCATACTATATCAACTATAGTTGCACTACATTGTAATTATTTTATTAAGTGTATATTAAGTGTGTGCATATATTCTAAATGTACTACTGTTTAAGAACTTTTCCTTCCTCTGTGCTGTAGATACTCAAAAGTATGTGCCTTGTGATGTACTGTATATTCTATTTGTATTTCTTGTCCAGCTTTTCTCCCCAGGCCTCCACTGAAAGTGGGCGCTGCTTGGCCCACTGGACTTTCCTGGTAAACAAATGCCAAGAAATAAATAATTAAATAAGTATTCTGAAATCTGATTGAAATATACTATACTGAACTCATAAGTGAGTATGAATGTCATATTCTGAAACTTGACTGAAATTTACATTGTTTTGCATATTTATACTAAACATTTACAATAGCTGTGTATATTCTAGAAACTAACACTTAAGGACTATCTTTTGTCAGTGTTGCCTGAACATGGATAAAAGCATAACTGCAAACTGGTACATGTTGTATTCTGGAAACTAAATTGGTAGTACCTTTTTTCTGTCAGTATTATCTGAAAATAGATAAAAACATAAACTGAAAACTAATACTGTTATACAACTGTCTGAAATACATGAGAACATTTACATACTAGCAGTAACTGTAATTTACATAAATACACGTCTGTTGTACACAGTTTTTCTGTAGATAGTTGACTTGTTCACCACAGCTTTTGCCAAGTTAAGGCCTTTCTCTGCATTGTCCCAGTCACTGCTGAGGTATTGGAGGTTGTTTTAGTGTCCTTTTCTATCTTAGGGCTTCCAACCACCCACCCCCCCTTTCCATCTCTTGTGCAAGCCTGGATGACTGATGTTTTGACTGTATTTAAAATCAACCTGGAAAAAAAAGTTATCAGGTCCTTAAAAATAACATTCACAGCTTTAACAATTATAAACTGAAAACATTGCTTGTTGCTTTGACTTTATTTACATTTTTCTGCACAAAATAAACATAAATTCATGCAACTCTGTAAGCAAACTGGCAGTGTACTATAGTGAGTTCACTAAGAATACCCTCAGTCTAACAGCTTCCCCTGAGGTCCCTTATGAAAGATTTACAGGGACCTTCTTTTGTAGTTACCTTATATCTGTATTACCAAGTACTGCAATCTGGTTTGAATATACAGGCTTTATGCTACCTCACTCCTAATCTGCAGATGTGTCCTGAAGATAATGATGTTCTTTATGGTCTCAAAGGTATTATTAGCTAATACCTGCAGCAACTTGGCTAATTTACGTAATTCCCAAATAGTTTTAACAGCTCCATATGCAAGAAATATACCTGCTCTAGCGATTACCCCATTACCTAGATTCAGTCTTCAGAGTCTTTAAGTCTAAGTTCTGATGTATGTGTGATATATCTAAAACCTGCACATTATTCAGAAAATCAGTGTCTTTTAATTCTGTGGTTTCTAAAACTGATTAAGCCAGGTAATTCTTTCAACCCTGCCTTTTTTTTAGGTTAAGAATCCTTTATTAGATGTTGGCAATATCTGAATACTGTCTGCAATAACAAGTGTAATAAACAATAGCAAGCTGTAGAAATTCTGGAATATTGGATAACAGTAACAATTGTTGATAAATATATCCAAAGTTTCTGCACCTATATTCTGATTCTCCTGAATAATAATAATAACTGAAACAGTCTTTTTCTCCTGAATAGTATGGATATTTGACCTGACTTCTGTACTCAGGCTCAGGTGTCTGTATGTAAAACCTTTTGCATATCAGTCCAACAGCTAACTTCACTGACTCCACTGACTGTGTCTGAAGTATTTCCTAATAATACCAAAACCCTGTAATGTTTTATATTCCTCTTTAGTCTTGGTTTTCAAGCCTTGTCTTGTGTGTGCCTCACATTGTCTAACTGTCTGTTCTTTATCTAGTATTCCATTGCAAGTACACATATCTTTCCCTTGAGAAAGGAACATTCTGTAGATTTCCCTTGAAAACTGTTATTTCTGCACATCTCATTCTTAGCCAGCAAGAATTATCTTTTCCTTTCTACCGAACCGTCTTTCCCTGAAACTGAATGCATACATGAAACACAAGTCTGACTCTGTATTTTCATGCCTATTATTCTACCTTTATGTGCTATAGTGAACTCCCTAAAAATACCCTCAGCCTAACACAGGGGTAATGGCTGTAGTTAGCAGTCATGTAGTAGTGTGTAGGTGGCACTGTTGTTAGCAGTCTTTTGTCTCATGCTTGGGTAGCCATTTGGTTAGGAATCTCATAATAATTTATAGGTGTCATTTGTCTCATGCTGGGGTAATGCTGAGACTAGCAGTTTCTTAGTAGTATATACGGTGGCGTATGTCTCATGCTGGGTTAGAGCAGTGGTTAGCAGTCTCATACCAGTATATTTGAGAGCATTTGTCTCATGCTAGGGTGTGGTTAGCAGTCTCACTGTAATGTATAGGTGGCATTTGTCATGCTGGGGCAGTGCTGCAGTTAGTCTCATAGTAGTGAATATGGTGGCATGTGTCTTATGCTGGGGTGTGGTTATCAGTTTCACAGTAGTATATAGGTGGAATTTGTCTCATGCTGGGGTAACTCGGGTTAATAGTTTCATAGCAATGTATAACTAGGATTTATCTCATGCTGAAATAACGCTACAGTTAGCAGTCTCGCAGTAGTGTGTAAGTTGGCATTTGTCTTATGTAAGGGTAGCCCTGTGGTTATCAGTCTCGTAGTTGTGGATAGGTAGTATTTGTCTCATGCTGGGCTAGTGCTGTGGTTTGCAGTCTCACATTATTATGTAGGTGGCATGTGTCAAATGCTGGGTTAGCTGTGTAGTAAGCAGTCTCATAGTGGTGTGTATGATGGCGTATTTCTCATGGTGGAATAGCTCTGTGGTTAGCAGTCTCATGGTGGTCTATAGGTGACATTTGTCTCATGCTGGAGTAGTGCTGTGGTTAGCAGTTTCATAGTAGTGTATATGGTGGCATGTAGCCCATGCTGGGGTAAAGCTGTGGTTAGCAGTCTCATAGTTGTGTATAGATAGGTAGTTATTTGCCTTTTCTTTGGGTAATGTGCTGTCTAGCAGTCTCATAATAAAAGTTTCTAGGTAGTATTTGTTTCATGTTGAGGTCATGTTGTGGTTAGTCTCATAGTGGTATGCTGGTGGAATTTGTCTCATACTGGGGTAGTCCTGAAGTTAGCAGTTTGATATTAGTGTATATGGTGGCATGTGTGTCATGCTGGGATTGTGCTGTGTTAAGCAGTCTCATAGTGGTATGTATATGGTGTCAAGTGTCTCATACTGGGGTAGTGCTGTAGTTAGCAATCTCAAAGTAGTATATAGAAGTGGAATTGCCTTGTTCCATCTTCAGTTCTTTTTACTGCTTTGAGTCCATTTGTGTACTTTCCATCCATGTAGTTTTCTGGTCTCTCTCATTTGGGATGATAAGTTTAAAACTTTATTTTCTTGTTTATTTATGACAAAAAAGTTAATAATTTATATCCTTTATTAAACTGTATTGTTGTGTTGTGATAATGTCATACGTTTGTTTGTCTGCCGAACACAACTAACCTCTAGGATTTATAAAGTACTTTGACCTGTGAGTATTGTGCTAAATTTACCAAGGCCACAAAAAAGAAGCTAAAAAGTCAAATGCTTATGTTTAAAAAAGTTACTAAGTAATTATTTAAAAAAAAAAAAAAAAAAAAAAAAAAACGGCTAAAAATGAAATGTGGATGGAGAAATTCTCCTGTATAAGTTCAGAAAGAAACCCACAAAGTTAAAAAGCCTCTACCTGCTTTTAGCTTCTACTGATGATATATAGTTGAATCATTTTGTCTTAGGAAAGAAATAACATCTCATTATAGGTGATAAAAAAAAAAACTTATTTGCCAACTTCAGAGGATTAAAATGTCTAGATGTTCATCATTCTGACTGCTGCAGTTTTATGTGGATTGAATCCTGCCAAGAATACAGCAACCAGCCATCTTCCCAAAGCTCTAACCCCCTCCCACATAGTCAGTCTGGCTGCCAGTAGGCTTTTCCCTTTTGGAGGGATCTATAAAAGCAGCCACAGTGAGTAAAGATCTTCAGTTCTTTATTGCCCTCTCATACAGATGCATCTCTGAGACTTCTCCTGAGCAACACTTGGCCAAGGCTTCCTGTCAGATAGATAAGACCCCTCTTATGAACTCCATCCACAGATATAAATAATGTTTCTGTTTTTGTTTGTGTTTTACCTATGGCTTGTGTTAAGTAGTGGTATGTCACTTCAGGAATACCAGCTTTTCAGGGACATTGGTAGATGTCCCTCGATTACAGTTACTGTCCTCCGAAGATTGCTTTCAAGGATTGGACTGTCATTTAGTCCCCTAGGGTTATATTTAAGTTGATTTATTGTTATTGATGTATTTTTGGACAGTCAGAAAGTACTTTTCTGGGAGAATAATCAAACTACATGAGAATGCTTGGCTTGCACTTGGTTTGCTTGCATTTAACGTGATTTTACAGAGCTGCTAATTTATATAATTCTGTCCATTTTTTTTTAATAGGAAATGCTTCTGTGCTGCTTGCAGTGCTTTGTTGTAAGATATTTCTCATTAAACTGGAAAGGTCATGTCCTGTTTATGCTTACTAGTGCAACTTGCCTTCCAACCAACTCCTTCTGGCATACCTTACTGGCAATCAGGCTTCTTCCCAGGCTACAGCATGGATACTTACTTTGTTCCTGATGGTTCTTCTCCTAACATACCTAAAAAGAAAAAAAAAATTAAAGCACGAGTCCATACCTCCCTTGTGGGCTTTTACTATGCCTCACCTGACAGTGGGTGACTCTGCAGTGCCCACTGTAATTTCCTCAGACCACTTAACTATCTCCTCGAATCCTTCTGGTGTAGCCTTCCTAGCTACTACAGACTGGGGGACAGACACGTCCTGTGTAGTTGTTCCACTGCCTTGCTTGTGCATGGGAGAACCATGCAATTTGGGTATCAGAGATACTTCAAGAAGATATTCTCTAGGTGACTGGGTAAAGAGAACTTTTGTTTGGGATTATATGCTATCCCTTAATCATTCTCCTCTTAAAGATGTACCTAGAAAAAGGAAACCGAAAACTAATCATACTGAAAATAAAGAAATGGTTTCTGTATGTAAAAATGATATTATTACATTAGACAGGCGTTTATTACAGTCCGTCATCTCAACTCTGGGTGCTATATGCCTTCTTCTGATGTTTCTGCTCCCCTTTCTAAGGAAGATGATGCATTTTTGGATGGGTTTGATTTTTGGCAGACAGAGTTAGCTCATCGGATTCTATAGCCCAAGACTCTGTGGTTCCTATGAAATATATTTTTTTCTTTTTCTGAGAATATTTCCAGATTGAAGGATATATTTGCTTGGGAACAGGCAGTTGTTCCCCCAGAGCTGGGCAGATATTATGATTTACTTGAACAAGAAGTCTCTAATTCTACACACATTCTTACTGTTTTGCCTGCTTGGAGCATGCCCTAAAGGCTGCCTGTAATTTTCCTGATTGTCTTTCATCAGTTCCTAAAAAATAGATTAATTGTATAGAGTTTTACAAGCTAATACATTTCTCTATTTTCTTCTTACTGTTGATTCTGATGCTTTCACTCTTATGGCTCAAACAGCGACAAAACATCTGGGCCCCAATTCCAAAAGACTTGATCTCAGAATAAGTGACCACTTACACTGAGAGCAGGCCTTTTGGAATCTAGTCCCTGTAGTAAGCCTGTTTATAAGATAGGCCATACACCGAAGTAAGTCATTTACACTGAGTGCAAGTTTTTCAGAATCAGAACAGTCTTACTCTGAGAGCATCTCTTTTGGACTGTGTCCTCATGTCTCCTCCAGCCCAGTTCCTGGGGTTAAGGATGGAAGGTGGTTGGATAGACATGGCTAGAGACTTTTTTCTTCTGCCACATTAGCCTTTAGAATCCTGAACTACCAGGGCTATATGTGGAATTTTATTTTGAAGTCTGCTAACAGCTCGGAAGAATTTTCTACCTCCCTGACTCCAGAAAGTAGGTAGGTCTTGTGTGAATCAGATTGTGTCTAACCAATCCCAAGTTTCTAAACATGCCTTAAGGAATGTGTATGATTTGCTAGTACTGTTTCCAGGTCTTCCGCTTCAGCCATTGTTTGAGAAAATTTGTTTAGGTACAAAGCCAAAATTTTTTCAGATGAGTTGATTTCGAGTTCTCTCTTAGACTTGGAAGTTTTATTTGGGCCTGCTGTTAGAGGTAAATTGATACAGATTGTTTCTAGGATGTTTCAGGAGCCCACATTTTCCTTTCTAAAACATTTACCCCTTTCAAAGATCAAAATTAGCAGAGAATGCATCCTAATAACATGCAGGTGACCAAGAAGAAATGGCAGGAGGTAACAACCCCAGTCCAAAAAAAAAAAAAAAGGGAAATTTCCAAAATAAAGGTCAGACACCAGCTTCAGAATAACTATGCCAGACACCCGGTCATCTATCCCCTCCTCCTGCCTCTAATTTCATTTCACTTTCTCAGTATGTGACTCTCAGTTCCCCAGCTTGGCATCAGCTAATTTCAAATTAGTTTTGAATGTGATCCGGGTGGGTTACAGCTGGCAATGGGTAGATCTTCCTCCTCCTTTCAGTGGAATCCCCCTTACTCTCCCAACAGAGTTGTTTCCTCAGGTGCTGCAATACATGTTAGAATCAGGTGTCATAGAACACGTTCCTGCAGAATACATGGGAAGGGGTTTTATTCCGAATCATCCTCTATGGGAAGGTTCCAAAATTCAAGGTTTTGACCCTCCAATGTTCGCACTTTTTCTAGACCACTGTGTTATGGTAACCTTGGCTCACAAGGATGCTTACTATCACATTCCAATAGCATACAAATTCATAAGATTTTATGTATCTGGGTCACATTATCAATTCCTGCATTACCCTTTTGACCATCTATATTATTAAGAGTATTTACAAAGTGCCCAGCTCCTATGGTGGCTCACTGCAGACTGCAGGGTATCCACATCTTTCCATATTTAATCGACTTGCTTATTTGTGCAGAGTCTTTACCCAGATGCCAGGAGTCCTTAACAAAGGTTTTATCCCTCCTAACTCATCTGGGGTTTTAAATAAACATATAGAAATCCTTCCTGAATCCATCACACAGGACTGTTTTTCTAGGGTGCCTTATACAGACTAGTGTGATCAAAGCCTTTTTACCTCAAGACAAGGTGGAGGCATAGTGAGAAATATTCCTGAACTTTTCTCGTCTGTCCCAAGTTTCAGCTAGACAATGCTTCAGGATACTAGGCCTTATGACCTCTGTGACCCCAATGATAACAGTTGTCAGACTCCACAAGAGAAAGATACAGTGGTTCCTCAAAAACATGTGGACCTAACATCTTCACTCCCTGGAGTTTCAAATACCAATACTGGGCTTTGTAAAGTTAGAACTTCAGTGGTGGAGAGATCAGATGGCTGTCTATCCAGGGCTCCCTTTTTCCATTTCTACCCCAAAACAATTAGTCCTGACAAATTCCTCAGATTTCTCCTGGAGTGAAGTTTCTTTGGGAGTAATAGTGCAGGGTTTGTGGGACAATTTGAACAGATCAAAGCACATAAATGTCAAAGAAATGCTGGCTGCAATTCATGCTATAAAAGCTGTACATCATCATTTGAACCAGACCCTCTTCAGGTGATTACAGACAACACCACAGTGATGTAGTTATGAGGACTGCAAATTTCTAGAAGCACTCCTCAATAGGGAGGAGAAGAAATAACTAGGGGATTAGATACTACTCCATCTTAATAACAGAAGTAGTGGATGTAACCCCCTTAAAACGAAATGTATATAATGGCCTAGAAGAAGGTACAATTTAACAGCTCCATAAGACCAGATTTAGGATTCTAGGTTAGTAGGCAGGTTGGGAAAGAAGGTCTATATTTTATCTAGACTGGCAGTCAGATCTCTCAGTTTATTTGTACACTATGACAAGAGTTTAGTCATTCAGGAAAAGGAAAGTTGCAGTAATCTTCAGGATCTAAGGGGAACATACTTAAACTTGTCTCTGCAACAGATAAAAATAGGCACCAACAACACAAAATATTCCCCCAACTGATCAGATTAAGCATTGAACCCAACAACAGCAGCAGCATCAACAGTGAGTTTTTGAAGGCATAGGTTCATAGGTAAGTACTAGGCTATTGGCCCTAGGGCCTATATAAGCCTAGGCAAAAATGTACCCTGGCTTTCGCCACCCAAGAAAATTATTTTCCTGCGCCCCTGTCGAGCAGAGCCACAGAAGTGATCCCTGGGGTGAATTTCCTATTTCCCATCCAGTCATTAAGATTTTTCTTGAGTGCTAATGAGGAGCTCTGTTTGACATAGATAGGTAGTCTGTTCCAGAGTATGGGAAGTCTCTGGGACAGGAATCTATCCCTCCAGCATGTTCTGTTTATTGTGGTGACAAGGTTTAGGTCCCTAGAGTGTTTAGCTTGGAGGGATTGGGATTTCTTTAAGTGGAGCCTGACCAGCAGCTCTGGGTTTGACATAGCTTTGTATGTTAGGCAGAGATCGCCTCTGAGTAGGCAATATGCTGGCTATGTCAGTGTATCAAGCCTGGCTAACTCGAATGTGTAAAAATCTGTTAACCAGTTTACTGTGTAATTTAATTTAATCCTGACTTGTGCTCAGGACTAACTTTAACTTGTGGAACTTGTTTAACTTGCTTACTTATGTAATCTCTGTAAATAATCTGTTTGTGATATGTAATGCTGGTATTATGTAATGCTGTATCTGCTTATCCTTGGAGCTTTTCTCCCGGGCCTCCGCTGAAAATGGACATGCATCCAGTCGGACTATCCCGGTCAACAAATGTAAAATAAAAATAAATAAATATGCGACGGAGTAAAGCTGGAGTTTTTTGAGACATTCTGCGTAGGGCATTTGTTTGAGGCCAGTAATCCTCTTTGTGAGGTATTTCTGTGGCCTTTCCAGTTGTTGTAGATGTCTTGTGAGGTACATACCAAAAGGGGCGTTGTACTCTATAATGGGTCTAATGAGTGATGAGTAGAGGGGAACAATGACCTCTTTTTTTCTGGATGAGAAACCTTTTGTGATGAGGTGAGCCACGTAGAAGGATTTTCTGACCACTGTGGCGATGTGATTATCAAAGGAGAGACTACTGTTCACCTGTGTCCCAAGGTCTCTTATCACATTTTCAGTGTTAAGTAGACTACCAGCTATGTGGTAGTTCATGGGTACAGAGTTTTTACCAAAGGGGATGACAATACACTTTTTGGCATTGAGCTTGAGGCCATGGCTTTGACACCAGGCATCTGTCTCAGTGAGGCCCTTTTGCAGTATGTCCACATTGTTAGGAGTTTCGAGTATGGCTCCTAGTTTGCAGTCATCTGCAAACTTTGTTAGCCAAAGACCTTCTGTGTTAGCCTGTACTTTAGAGAAGTAGATACCAAACAGGAGAGGACCCAGGACGGAACCCTGTGGTACTCCACTTGTCACTGGTCTGAAGTCGGATTTGGAGTTTGCTACTTTCACAGTGTGGGTTCTGTCCGTGAGCCAGTTGGCAACCCATCATGTGACATAGGGATTTATACCTAGTTTAGTGAGCTTATCTATAATTCCAGAGTGGGGAATGGTGTTGAAAGCCTTGGCGAGATCTAGATAAGCTGTGTTGAACCACCTTACCCTCATCTATGGCTTTGGTGACTGCTTCAAAGAAGTCAGTCAGGTTTAGGAGACATGATCTGCCTTTTACAAATCCGAACTGGGTAGGGTCCAGAGTTTGGAGATTACCAATGTCTTTGTTTATGAGTTCCATGATGATACGTTCCATGGCCTTGCAGACCAGGCTTGTCAGGCTAATGGGGCGGTAGTTCCCGGGGTCCATCATGGCTCCACCTTTGTGGAGTGGGATAACCGTCATGGTGCGCCAGTCAGTGGGCACAAAGCCTGAGGTGAGGCTATGATTGAACATGGTACTTAGGTAGGGTGCCAGTTCATTCTGTAGTTCGTGTAGAATGCAGCCTGGGATATTGTCAGGTCCCATGGATGCTGTGTTCTTGGCTTTGGAGAGAGTGTTTTTTTACCTGTGCAGCCATGATTACAGGAACTTTGCATTCTTCCGGTATAGAGATGGGGCCCTCTAGGGGGTGAGAGGGGGGTAAAGTTAGCACTGAACCTATCTGCCAGGATGTTGGCAATATCAGTTGGTTCTGTATATTTAGTGCCATTGTGCTGTAACTCAGAGCAGATCTGAGTGTTGCCATTGACATTCTTGACATAGCTATAGAATGCTTTGTGGTTGTCTTTAGAGTCGGTGGCAATTTTGTTTTCATAACTAGCTTTGGAGGATTTTACGAGGGATCTCAGCTTCTTACTTCCCAGTCATGGGATTTTACTCTTTTTTGCAACAGTTTCTTTCTTCTGTTGTAGAGTTTGTTTATGGCAGAGGACCACCAGATTGGCTTTCTTTTTTTTTTTTTTGGAGGATAGCATCTTGGTTCTGTTAGGGAAAGCATGATCCATGCACTCGTGTAAGTGCTTATAAAGTGCATTTGTGTAGGATTCAGCAGTCGTACCTCTATTGTCCATCTGCATGGGTGTCATGAAGTTTGCCACTTCTGTCTTAAGAAGTGTGAAGTTGGCTTTGGAGAAGTTTTTTACAGTGGTTTCCCTAATTGGGGGTGGGAGCGGGATGTGGATGTCTAGGGTGATTAGCTTGTGGTCGGATCTGACCAACGAGGAATTGACTTCTGGTGTGGAACACAGGTTGCCCATGTTGGTAATGACCAGGTCTGGGATATTTCTGCCTCTGGTGGGGGTGTGAATAAGTTGATCCAAGGTGTTGGAATTTATGAATTCCAGAAAACATTGAGCAAAAGAGTTGGTACATGAGTAGTTTTCCCAGTTAATGGTGGGGTAGTTGAAATCGCCCATTATTAGGGTGTTAGGTTGTACCCTAATACTTTCCAGTGTATCAAGAAATGAGGAGTGGGAATCCTGGGGCATGGTGAGGATCTGTAGCAAGCTACAATTTGGATTGCGGTCTTACCCAGAGTTAGTTGCACTTGGATAATCTCGGATGCATTATGCTGTGCAACTAGCCTGGAGGTGTGGATATCCTTAATGAATATGGACATGCCTCCACCTTTAGTGCTTCGTTCCGGGTTAGGTGGCCGAAAGGTGTGGTATGAATTATAGCCTGGTAATGCAGTGGTGGTCTCTGGAGCTTTGAACCAGGTCTCTGTCACTGCACAGATGTCTATGTTCTTCATTTTAAGGAGTGCCTCGAGTGAGTGCATTTTGAGGTTTAGACTTCTAGCATTGAGTAGCATTACCCTCAGATTTTGCTTGCTTGTACCTGTTAAGGTGGTGAATTTGTCATTTGGACCTTGCCTAAAAAAGGCACTCTAGGGGTTGCAAGAGCCTTAGCCAGTTTCCGGAATCCCAAGGGCAACAGGTGCAGGCCATCTCTGGCAAAGCATCGTAGTCTGTCGGCCATGTCGTCCCAGGCAGACAAATACTGGATCCTCTTAGAATGACACCAGAAGCTTAGCCAATTGTTGAAATCAATCGTTTTGCCCTTGTACTGTGGTATCTTGGGGGATGCTTAGCTTGGCATGTTTGGCTTCCACACACAGTTCATTGCAGATTACGTTGAAGTAGATATTATGGCTCCTTCGATCCATATGGAGACTTTTTGGGCAAACCACTGTAACATTTATTGAGAAAATTAGAACAAAAAGATAAAACAGTGTATTCTGTGGAAAAAAAGCATTTCATACCTTGTGTGTCATTGTTCTTAAATCATCACTTGCATACTGTTTGTAACATATCTGATCAAAAGACTGACTGATAAAATATCCCACTTGTGTGATTCTTACACATTATTCTGACTGCAGGATCACTTAGTCTTGTGAAAGGGACATGTCATTTCCCCAACTATGTGACAAAGAGTTAGAATAACAAGGTAAAGGGATGTTGTGACAAAGAATTCACATGGTAAATTCAGGGGACTTACCCCCCCCCCCCCCCATCTGCTGTCAAATTTTTATTTCTGCTTCATCTGGTTTCCAAATTATTCTTCCTTTCTCTCATTTTTCCTGAAGTCATGCTTTTGATTGGCAGCTTTAAAAATTGGATCCTCAAAATTGTGGGATAGCAATTCTAAGTGTAAAAGATACATCTCTACATACTGTAAAAAAGCACTATCACAGGAAGTTTCTCAGGTTCTGTATGGAAGATTATGATTTTCATTTTATGACCAACCTTCCATCCATCCATCCACAACCCCTTTTTCCCATTTTTGCACATGGGGTCAGGGTGTCACTTCAACAGTGACAATCATCTAGAGCCAAGGTTTACACCACTGGGTGGCTAGCCCTGTCAAGGTAGTTCTTCCACACAACACACTTGCATGCACACTCACACCTGTGTTCAATTTAGAGTGTCCAGTCCATCTAGTTCTTGTCTTTGGAATGTGGGAGAAAACTGGAATACCTGGAGGAAACCCATGCGAACACAGGGTGGACATGCAGACTCCACACAGAAGACACCCTAGCTGAGAATCAAACTGGGGAACCGGTTGCTATGACGTGACAATGCTATCTGCTGTGCTACTGTGCTGCCCCGGTTGTCATTCCTTTTTTACACAACACACAATATATTCACAAAGTGACTAACACTAGAAATGTCTTGAGTCAGAATGTAGTAACAAAAATACTCTTAGCTAGCGGGGCATAAAAAATACAGGATATTTCATCTACTTTTTTTTCTTAGTCACAGAATCTTTTAAATCTGCAATGAAACCTAGAACTAAAAAGAAACAAGATGTAGTCAAAAACACAATAATTTGAATCTGTGCAGGACCAGACCAAATGTATGGGACTATCTGTCTGAGAGGCATCATTCCTTTACTGGTTACTTGAATTCAGATTCATCTACCCACTTCCTGGGGTGAAGCCTTCATGCATTCCCTTCTCCTCCCTTCTACATTGTTTAAAGAAATTCCACATTTAGTAATAAACAAGTTTAAAGAGATTCAGAAATATGTTCACAATGTAAAAATACTCCCCTCCCTCATATCAGTCCCAGATCTTTGGGTCAGATATTGACACTTCATTGATTTCTGCTGTGGAAACTACCACACCTGCTTCTTTCAAAAAGGAACTGACCTTTTGTATTAGGGACAGTACACTTGCCCCAAGATTTTGGAGGTAAAGACACCTAAGAGTAGGGCATCAGTTTCCCAGGTCAACAGTGTCACCTATGTACAGATGGATAGTGCAGGAGTTGTTTAACTTGAATATAGATGGTAGCATCCATTTTATGTCAGAACCAAAGCCATCTTCTTCTGGGAAAGTCAGAGAAGGAACAGGAGAGAATGCACATGCCTGTCATCACAAACCAAGGAAAATAAGGCAACAACTTAATATATTCTGTTAAGAATTCCTCCTTAATGGGGGTTTTTATCTTCAGGTTGCTGTCCAGGTGACCTGTCTTTCAATAACATGATTAACTTTTTGGTTAACCATTTTAAGTTGTCTGCCAAAAAACTTCTCTCCTAAACAAAAAGGGTCTATATTAAAATCACGAAACCTCACTTACGTGAATACAGAAACGTTGACACATATATAGCGAAACGCGAAAATACCGAACATCCTGAAGCGCAAAATTCGAAATGTCGAATCGTCATAGTTGGCCAACCCCACCACCCGCTACGTACTACCTACCCAAACAAAATAATCCACACTTCCCCATATCTACACTTCACCCATATATGCCATATCCTAATCAAATATTCACTACACACAAATATATCTAACTGTAAGCAAACAACACCCAACTACAGGAAAAGTATAAATTGCGTATACATTCAGCTACACAACTATATTACTATACATATACTTAACATAACCCTACTTCTAACCCTAAAGTAAAGGTTGCATGTATTAGTATGTATGCACTTACCTTAACCCGCACCCTAACCCTAAGGTCCGTAACTATTGCACACTTGCGTTAGGGAGCTGTACCAGATAAGGGCCAACTATGACGATTCAACATTTCAAATTTTGCGCTTCAGGACGTTCAATGTTTTCGCGGTTCGCTATATATGTGTCGACGTTTCCGTATTCACGTAAGTGAGGTTTCACGATTTTAATATACACTCAACAAAAGTATGTAAATGTTTTAAAACTGGATTTCCCTAAACCTATACTCATATCACCTTTTATAATTCTTATCATGACATTTTCTTTAAAGTGGACAAGAACAAAATGCCATACCACCTGCTGTTGTCAAGTCTGGCAGATTTTGTGAAGTATGTGAAGAGCACAGTGATCTGTATAAAAATCCTTTAGCTGATCCAGCGACATCTAAACTTAAATCCTATAATGTTTCAGTCATCACCCTTGCATAGAGCTCATTACCATCAGACAAGAAAGCAGGGTACTTGATTGTTTTGGAGAAGTAAACAGCACTTTAGCTACACCGGGTGCTAGGGCTATTAATTACCAAATTATATGGCATAGTACTATTCTAAAGCAGATTCACAAACTGTTGAGATTGTGGATGTCTTAATTAGAAAGAGGCTGTCAAAACTGACCCAAATTGCAGATATATCTGCATCTAACCAAATGTGATGCCATGAAAGCCAATTTTTTGAGCTGCTTCTTTGGGTTCTGTTGTTTGGAGGTATGTATGATTAAAAAACATGTCTTCTAATTCCAGTTCAAATGCCAAGTTTCTGGAATTTTCTATTGATAAGAGTGGTCTGTCCGAGAAACCATTGCAAAAAGTTGTGCGGCAATCGGAACAAAGGCAGAAAACAATGCAGATTGTAAAATATTTATTCTGCAGACCCTAATTACAGTAGAAACTATCCTTTGGGGGTCTCTCTTCAAGAAGCAAGCCGTAGTGCAGTAGATTAAAATGAGTTTTTTTTGTAGGAAGAAACCGGCACGGAGGGACAGACGCCAGCAGCAGTAGCAACAGCTTATTGGCCCTTTTCAGCAGCTCTCCTGTCCTAACTCATGCAGTACAAATAGGAACCAGATTTTTCAGTTATGTAGACCAATGACATGTACTAACATCAGACCAGAAGCTTAGAAAGGTAATGTCAAGGAGTAATCTATGGAGTTTTACAACAAACCATTATCAGGACCAATTTCTTTAAGTTCCCCAAGGTTCTAACAAAAACTATAGCTCTAGTATTTGCACACCTGGCAATAAAGGCACTTCAGACTTGCACTGTCTGCATGACTGTCTGATTCAAGTGGAGTTTCTGGAGACGTAATCTGCACTGCCAAAAAAGAAAATCGGTAACTAGGCATATTCCCTAGCAGCTCTAGTTCTGTATCAGGCATAGAGGCTCCTAGGAGTTCCGGTAGATTTGGATCCAAAGGATCTTGTTATCACCATCTCCCAAGACATGATTCATGTGATGATGGCATTTTCAGTTTAACCACGACAGAAAGACATTTAATGTAACTTTAACTTTTCCCAGTCTCCTATTATCTGCCTACTTTTCCCTATTAATATGTACATGCAGACTGTTTAATAAGATGTTTGTGTATCGTTTCTTCTTTTGAGCCATTAACCAGTAATTTGGGAATATCCAGTGTTTTAGCTTGGGAGATTTAACCATGGGAGAAGGCTACGTAATTGCCTTTGATCCAGTAATGCAGTAGGGTGGTTCATAAAATTCCTAGATATGTGTGCTCCTCTGTTATATACATCATGTCCGGTCTGGCATGTCTGTGTGAATGAAATGTAAATTCCCAGCTACCAAATCCGTTTTAATCACTTCAAACATCCTGTACATTTTGAAATAGCTATGTAGAAAATGTCCATCTTGGGTAATTAACTTGCTCCTGGGTCCTGTGCCTACATCCTCTCTATCTCTGTGTTGTAACATTCCGATCAATTGCAATTATCAGTTTGCTTTGGTGAAAACTCATAATTTTACTTAACACATCTTACAGCTTTTTTTTTTTTATTGAGGCATATTAACTAACCAGTGTTATTTTGTCTCATAACTAGACCCCCTCTCACAGCCACAAATCTTTCCTGATGGATCAGTTATTTCTTCCTCCACTTCTAGCAGGCATCCCCTTTCCATAAAAATTCACAGTCATTTCTTTCTTTCACCTTCAAATTCCACTGTGTAGCCCTCTTTAATACCGTTTAATCAGGTTTTGATGTTCTTTATTTGATAAACGAGTTTCTTGCTACATTACAGTATGACGGGTTGCATAATTTTATCAGAGCCAAAAATGTCGCTTAGTTCTATCCCTTAGTCCATTTATAATTGATGAAGTTATTTTTTAGTTGTATATTATTTTGCACTTTAATTATACTTCATTAACCTTATCCTTTTCATTAATATGAACTTGCCACAAAGTGTTTATTAATCTAGTCATAAAAGCTGTTTTATCCCCCTTCTTCCCAATAACCGCTTTTGCCAGTAGCATATGCTTTCCACCTCTCAGCAAGGGTACTTGTCTACATGTATGTTTACAGTGCCACTAATGCCATGCAGTCTCCCTTTAAGAAGCTAACTGTACTTATTTGTTGCTATCTTTCCTAATTAGTTCTAGACAGACATTAACCAAGTTTGCCACTTCCTACCAGTCAGTTTATAGAATCATTGTACTAACGCCATCTTCCTCTAAAATGCATCTCTTGTGAAGGAAACTTTTTCAGCCAAAGCAATATGGCAGCTGTTACCAACCATATTGCTTCCCTTACTCAGAGCACTGATTTTAAATTAGCAATATGTTAAATGTTATTGAAATATCCTGCAAGAAGTAACAGGTTCCTTCTTTTATATTTAAGAAAAATGTATTTTAGTTGTCTAAAAAGAAAGAATTATGCTGTAACATCTATTTTGCCTGTAAGTGGTACTTTACTTGGGTAATATTTAAAACAAAATGTCCCAATCCATAACATGATCACTATTCTTGTATTTTTCTAGTTGTCGCACCATAGGATTTTTGTCTTGTGTTGGTGTCTCTGTTATTCTACTTGTAGTTGTTTTATTTATTTTTTGTTTAGCTACCATTTTTTCTAGATGCAGGGAATTGCTTCATAGGAAATCCTTCTGTTCCGAAGCTCCCTTGTCTTGTTTTTCTTTGTGCTTTATTCCCTTTCCTTGTGTCTCCTTTTGACTTCTCTCCTGCAGGTATCTATCCAGCTCCTTCAAGGCTTGTTCTGGATCTAGGAAAATCTTAACTCCAGATGAAGAATAAAACCTTAACACCTACCAGACAGGCAAGTCTAAATCTCAAGCCTGCACCCCTACACTTCATGAAGGTGGGAATAAATTTATTTCTCCATGCTTTTGTGGTGGGTGGAAAGGCAAAAAAGGCCAAAAAAGTATGTAGGTTCTTCCCTCGTCCTCTGAGTGGTGTGAAAATTCTATATGCCCTGTCCAATAATACTTCAGTCTCCTTTATCTTCTTCCTGGACTATTCATAAACCTCACATTTTCTCATTTGACTCTATCCTACACTCCGTTAACTTTACAATGACATTTTCTTGGTTTTCCTCAATCTTAGTTAACGTTTAACTTCTCCAAATCTTTTGAGTTTCTAATACCATAGTAGGAATGGACCCCATTCCTAAGTCAGGGTATAATTAAAGTGCATGATATTAGTATTGTTTCAGTCTTTAATGTTAGCCAAAAGTGCTCTTGGCAGTACATATATAAATGTGCCCAGAACAGACTCCTTCTGCAATTCATATGAGTTACATGTATTGGTAGATTATCTGTTAGAACAATATATAATAGTAATATGCATGCTTAGTGCATTCAAGGTTTAAAAGGGTTAATACATTTATTCTGTTCACACTGCATGAATCTGCACAGCTATTAGAAACTTAACAAGAGACATTTCATTTCTGCTAATGTCATGAAAATAACAAGAGAAATTTCATTTCTGCTAATGTCAGGAAACTTAACAAAGAGATATTTAATTTCTTCTTATACCATGAGAAAATATGCAGCTGCTAGAAGCTTTGATAAAGAAAACAATAGATGCTTGAAAGTATAAACCATAGTCAGCATTACTTGTACTAAAGCTAGAAATGTACCTTGAATCTAGACAAAATGTAACACATGTATTAGAACTGTACAATTGAAGAAATTAAAAGTTAAGGTGGGTTAAAATAAGCCCAAGGCCAGGTTGTTTTTTCTCAAAATGTTTTTGCAAGACAGCAAATAATCCGATGAAGTCAGCAATAAGTCTGGTAACATTTTCTGTGAAACATACAGAAAGTTGTGTCCAACTACGTCAGCAGTAGAATAGTAACATTTTCTGTGTGACATGAAGAGAACTGTATAAGAATAACATACTGATCATCGAAATGCCAGACAAATCCTGTACCTACATGCTTTGTCTCCTTCCTGCAAGTAATAAAGGGTGCCTTGCTTGAACCAAACGTGCATTGGTCTTTGAAGTTTTTTTCCTTTTACAGATTGGTCCTTCGGACCGAAACCCTCTCTTCACTTCGGATCAGATGGCCAGGTGGTTGAAACCGTACGGGGAAGAAACCAAATCGGTTCTTCTTATATGGAAAGTCCTCCAACTGAATTGTCGTTCAAAAGAGGCCAGCCACTTTCTGATCTGTGACTGAAGGACGGGTTTCCATGAATCGGTGATCAATCACGTAGGCTCAGGTAAGGTGAATCTACTTTTTTCTGTTTTCTGTTTTAGATCAGGGACTAGATGTTTATTGTTTTTGTCAGACTGTATTTTTGCAAGTCAGGGACAAAAAAGATTACTGTCTTGTCATAGATCAGGAGAAACAGAATAAGTAGGCAGTCATTCTGAAGAGACTATAACAAAATCCGTGGTACCATGTTAAAAATTAAGAGAAGTAACATAACGATCAAAAGGTAAAACAAAATGGGTAATAATTGCACAAAAAGACCCCAATATCCGCCATTAACGGAAGACGCAAAATATATGCAGTCGCAGCGCACAAACAATATTGGATATTATTCAAAATGGGTTAATAAATACGAATTTGACGGAAAATTAGAAGAAATCCTCGCTTATCAAACAGCTCAAAAACGGCTCAAAGGGTCGGGTAAAAAAGCAACGTCGATTAGGAATTCCTCAGACACACAGGTGGCTGGAGGAAATAAACCGTAGGGAACAAAAAAACAAAGATTCAAAAGCAATGTTTTTAGATAGGGAGGATAATAACTTAGTAATAGCATCAGCACCTCCACCTCCCTTACCAGAATATGAAGCAAGTGAACAGATTAGTCCACCCCCGCTATATCGATAGAGATATTGTGAAATTAAAACTGACTAAAATTAGAGATCCCATCGGGACCAGGTCCCAAACAAAGGCAGATAATTCAGAAGAAGGTATCGAGTTATGGCGAATAGTTAAGAATTCACAATCTATAGGTGAAGAAGAAATATGCCCGCTTATAGAAGTACCCAACCCTCAGGCAGGTCAAGACAATCAGGACCCAAGTATCTTAGTGTATAGACCTTGGACTCCGGAAGATATCCGGAAAGCCACTGAGGGAATTCCCCCATCCAAAGGTTAATTTCAGAAAATTCTCAGAAGATTTACAAGGAATAGTAATTGAAGGAATTCAGTTATAACCTAAACGGAGAAGAAATAGAAAAGTAGTTAGACAAATTGTAGGGCCAGATTGGTACATGATTAGTGGGAATTGGAATCCCCGTGACGCTGCACAAAGACCCCTCCCACATAGCAGCGCAGAATTAGACACCAGAGTATAAGTTCTTACAGACCGCATCTATGAAAAATGGAAACCTAGGGCAGACTGGACTTGCATTAATCAATGCATCCAACAAGAAGGTGAAACAATTGATCGGTGTTATGCCAGATTGTTAGAATGTTTTAATAACCACTGTGGAATGCAGGTTCCTGAAGATCAAACACAAGATTCCCCATATGAACAGCAGTTAAAGAATGCATTTTTAAAAGGCAGTAACATGCCTATAAGCAGTTTTATTACGAAACACATGGTAGACCATCGTACAAGCAGGTTACAATCATTACTTGAATATGCTAGGCATTTTAATAGCAAAAAGAAAAAGAAAGCTCAAGTATTTTCTGTAGAAGATGGAGCAGAAGTTTATGTAGTACTGTTTGGGAAAAAGGGCAAGAAAAACGTGCAGGGAAACAAACAATCTGATCATCGATCAAAGGACTTTGAAGGGCGGAAAAAAGGGGAGAATGTTTTAAATGCGGTAAAAAGGGACATTTGGCAAGGGATTGCAAGAAAAACAAGAAGGCAACGATGGAAGACAAGGAGGGTGAGGACTGACTATATGGTAGTCGAGAATCACTAGAAGGGGCTAGCAAAGAAAGGACAAATGAGAATGTGATAGAGGGAGTAGAGGAAGTGCAGGAAGTTAGTGACAATGAAGAAAATGAAATATTAGACCTAGCTTTATTGAGCTTGGAGCTCTATTTAGCAGACACGAAACTAGAAGTTACACTCTTGGTAGAAGGAAGGGAGGTCAAATTGTTGTGTAACTCAGGGGCATCACAAACCCTGATATACCCCTCCAAACCGCCAGAAAACACAGAGTCACCTGATTACATACTGGTCAAAGCAGCTAATGGACAGCTGTTTCGGGAGCCTCTCTCCCATAACATTGCAATTACAGATCCAGTTTCAGGATTGACACAAAGAAGCAAAATTGTAGTTTCTGCAAAATGCCCAGTAAACCTCTTGGGCAGAGACCTCATGCAGCTATTTGGTATAGCAGTAGTCTCAACCATGCAGGGTATGGAACCACAGTGACAAAGTAACACCTTTGTAGTGCAATCGGAGTGTGAAATGTTTTATTGGTACAGCCAGGACTTGGTTACGACTGGTCCAGGGACTGTGACCAAAGAGTTAATGAACCTAGCCATCAGCAAGTTCCCCTCCTTTGACATTGATAAGCAACACCTGTTGCACTGTACCCTGTATTATTGCAACATACCAGGACCTGATAAGGAATATGAGCAAGACTTATTTAAGAATCATGCAAACAGATTGATATTGCGTAATCTGTACTGGGACACAGAAGGGAACAGTGTAGCCAGCTGTTCATTGCCACAGGAGTTCTTTGCACTTTATAAATCTAATCGATTACCACATGTTAGCTTAACCAAAACAGAAATATAGAATGGACAGACCTAGGAGAAAGTCACGAGATGGGAAAAACAGACAGAACTAGAACTGTCAGAACAAGGAATACAAGTACAAAAGTTGAATTGGATAACTCAAACCAACCCAGCTGTGCACTTGCAGTCTAGCAAGAGCAGCTGATTGACACTCCTATTAAAGGAGGAAGAGAATGCCTTACGAGACATACCAGAGACTCTCTGGTCAACAGGGAAATCAGATGTAGGACTCATTCGTACAGCGGGACCAGTTACTATCACGCCAAAGTCAGCATTCAGACCACAAAAAAGACAGTATCCCTTAAGAAAAGATGCAGAGGCAGGGATAAAGTCATTATAGCAGCCATACTTAAAGGAGGGATACTAGTAGAATCTCCCGATTCACCACGTAACACACCCTTATTTCCAGACAAAAAGGCCAATGGAGAATGGCATATGGTCCAGGATTTACAAGCCGTAAATGATGCAGTAATACCAAGGGCACCCACGGTGCCAGACCCACACACCCTGTTAAATGATTTAAAACCTCAACAAAAATATTTTTCTGTGGTAGACATCAGCAACGTGTTCTTTTCGATACCGATACACCCTGACAGCCAGTATTGGTTTGCATTTACATTTCAGGGGAAAAGGTATACATATACGCGACTACCACAGGGATATTGTGAAAGTCCAATGATATTCTCACAAGAAATGGCAAGCAACTTGGCGGGATTCACCCCACCAAGAGGCAGTCAGATTTTACTTTATGTTGATGATATCTTGCTGGCGGCCCCCACCCAGAAGGATTGTAGAGAAGATACCATAGCATTTCTACGATTTTTAGCCGCTGAGGGACATAAGGTAAATAAAAATAAACTACAGCTTTGGAAAAAACAGGTCAAGTACCTAGGATATGTAATATCCAAGGAAGGTAGAAAGTTAGATGAGGACAGAAAAATAGCAATTTTGCAAGCACCAAAACCCACTACCAAGAAGGAAATTATGTCCTTCCTGGGTACAACTAATTTTTGCCGGAGCTGGATTCCAAACTATGCCTTGGAATCTGCACCTCTGACTGACCTTATATATAAGAAGCCTATGGCAGCGCAGGATTTGTTACAATGGACACCAGAGGCAGAATCTGCCTTCTGTAAACTAAAGCAGTTAATAGCGTCCTCATTAGTTCTGGGATTGCCAAACTACCATAAACGTTTTTTCCAAACTGTAGATTGCAAGCAGGGTTACATGACATCAGTGTTAACACAACAGCATGAGGATAAGCAACACCCCATTGCTTACTACTCATCACAACTAGACCCAGTGGCACGGTCCTTACCCCACTGTGTACAAGCAGTAGTTGCAGCTGCAGTGGCAGTACAGGCTTCAGCCTCAGTAGTCTTGTTCCACCCTCTCACTTTGAGAGTACCTCATGCAGTCGCGATTATTTTACTACAAGAAAAGGTGGCATATCTTTCCCCTGCTAGGCATCTTTCCTGTATGACTATATTATTGAGCCAACCTCATATGACAGTTGAACGATGCATGACTTTAAACCCTTCTACTCTGCTCCCAACCCCTGCAGACGGCACACCTCACTGCTGCCTGCAGGTAATTGAGTAAAAGACACTACCTAGAAAAGATCTCACGGATGTCCCCTTGGATGATGCCGAGGTAACATACTACGTGGATGGCTCGTGCAAAAGGGGTCCTGCAGGACAAAACCTAGTAGGATATGCAGTAGTCTCTGATACTGGGATTATAGAAGCAAAACCTTTACCGCACAACTTATCTGCACAGGCAGCAGAATTGATTGCCCTGACACGGGCATGTACCTTAGCAAAGGGTAAATGTGTAAACATTTTTACTGATAGCCAGTACGCTTTTTCTACTGTACATGTTTTTGCGCAACAGTGGAAAAACCAGGGAATGATAACATCTACTGGCAAACCTATAAATCATGCGCAGTTTATTTTAGATCTTTTAGAATCTATTCAGTTACCTCAGAAAGTAGCCATTTGTAAATGCTCAGCTCACACCAAGCAACAAGATAGAATTTCAAAAGGTAATGTGAGAGCTGATACAGCTGCAAAATAAGCAGCCACAGAAATATTTCTTTTAAATGAGGAATTACAACCATCTGAAACTTTAGATCTAGATATGGTAAAAACAATGCAGACACTCACTACGCAAGCTGAAAAACAACGATGGATAAAACGAGGAGCAATCCTCGAAAAGGGGCTGTACATCTCTAGAGAGGGAAAACCGATACTACCCTCTAATTTGTTCCACTATGCAGCATTGTTGAGCCATGGGCAGTGCCATGTCTCAACAGGCGAGATGGTACAGCTGCTAAACCAGGTGTTCACAACGTACGGATTTACAAACTACTCTAAAAAATTTTGTTTGATGTGTCAGATTTGTAACAAACATCATGCACAGGGGGCGATAAAGCCCAAACAAGGGAGTTTCCCCACACCACCATATCCGTTTCACACTATTTGTTAGGATTTCATAGAATTGAACAAATGTGAAAATAAGAAGTATTGTCTTGTCATTGTAGATATGTTTTCCAGATGGGTGGAAGCCTTTCCAACCAAAAATCCAGATGCAGCTACGGTGGCAAAAGTACTTGTCAAGGAAATCATTCCTAGGTTTGGTATTCCAGAAAGAATCTACAGTGACAATGGTACACACTTTGTAAATCAAACCATACAGCAGTTGAGTAAGCATTTTGGTATTTCTTTAAAAAATCATTGTGCATACCATCCGCAATCTGCAGGGCTAGTTGAAAGGCATAATGGTATACTAAAAAACAAATTGAGAAAATTAATAGCTGAGACAGGAAAAACTTGGTTGTATTGTTTACCCCTGGCACTGTTGAGCATGAGAACTGTCCCTACAGCAAAAGGATGGACTCCTTTTGAAAAACTATTTGGAAGGGCTTATTATACACCCCAGTGGAAACTTCTCATGTCATCAGACCAGGAAGCTGATTTTACACTAGATGAATATATGAAAAAGTTGTTCAGTTCTAAACATCTGTTTCAGTCAAATTCTGTTTCAGATAGAAAATAAACCGAAACATCAGAAGTGGCAGTGACGCCAGGAGACTGGGTGTGGATCAAAATTATCAAACAAAAAAATTGGGCTTCGCCGAGGTGGGAAGGTCCCTACCAGGTGCTTCTTTCGACACCCACTGCAGTCAAGATAGCAGAACGAGCTTCGTGGATACACCTGACGCACTGCAAGCTGGTTAAGAACTTTGAGTTGGACAAGCATCTTACCTCTCCATCGGGGCCCTCAGCACAAAGTCTGGCTACAAAGGGGGGTCAGATCAATAGGACTGATCCGTCTCAATCCCAGTGAAGAAACCATCGGTGCTGAAGGTCCTATTAGGGCAGAAAGTAAGAGCACGTGTCCAAAGTAAAAATGACGGAATCCAGTAAAATCCAAATACACCTACTTGGAAGAGCCGGAGAAAGCAGAAATGCAGAACAACCATTTCCACAAAAATATTGCATAACCATCCTGTTGACTGTACTAGTGACAATAATCTTTTTGTTGTGGCCATTCCTTTTCTCAGCCACACAAATTGAACTGAACAAGCCTGCAGAGTGGCACCCAAACTTTAACAATTACTAGGCAATCAAATATGTGTATGCTGAAACCTTCAATGTTTCAAATTGTTGGATTTGCACAGCTTTACCAACAGCATATGGGGGATTACTGTTAACTTCAGTTCCCCTAGGAGCCAACAAGACCTGGGAAAACCTAATTCATGATACATCAGATGTCACATCACAAGATAAAGTAGCATTGCACTTGTCTGTTCGACAGAAGGGAACTGTGTGTTTTTATAAGAATGGTACAGTCAAGGTGGGTTGGAGCAATTGCAATGTGACTGTTCCCTATAGATGCTACACTAAACCTGATGACATCGGATCCTATTGCAACACGACCTATGATTCATTTGTTGAACTGATGCATAGGACAATTGGTGAAGTAAAACATAATGCTGACCTCTATAAGCAACTGTCCATAATTGACAAAAAAATGTTTCATGCAGAGTCAGGGTGTAGTAAAGTTACTACTAAAGTAGAAGATTGTTACTTTATATGCAGTAGAAAAGCATATAAATGGCTACCTGAGAATTGGTCCGGCAGTTGTTTTTTGGGGTACCTGGTTCCGGCCATACGACACACAGCAGTTTTACCTCAAGGGAAAATTCGGAATGTTCGAGAAATCAAGAAGCCTGTCAATCCAGTGGGGCAAATCGATGCGAGCTGGAAAAACCATCATGCTGTTGTAGGCAATGAACTGTCACACATGGACTTGAGTGATACTGTTATATCGTGGGCAGGTGTACTGCCAGCATATGGAGCAACGAAATCAATCTGGGAACTGAGAAAATTGTCTAAGCTTCTCGAAATAATGAGCAATGCAACCTTTTCTGCCCTAGAATTGGTGACTGATGAACTGACTGCCATGAGAACAGTGGTGCTTCAAAATCGCATGGCTCTTGACTTCACCCTAGCGGCGAGAGGAGGTACGTGCGCTTTAATCCAGGAGGAGTGCTGTTCTTATATTCCTGACCACAAACACGAGATAGACAACCATCTTAAGGTGATTCAGCAGGTGTCAGCCATGACCAAACCAGGACCAAATCCATTGACGGACTTTTTCCAGAAATTGTTTGGGAGTTGGGGAAGCATCCTGATGAACATTCTGATTTGCCATCTGTGTAGGAATAATCCTACTTGTGATTATGTGTGTGCTGCTGCATCCCCTGCATAAAAAGACTGATTAAAAGTTTTATAGACATTTCAGTTTCAGAAACCTTATACCAAGATGCTGAACTTGAAGAATTACTAAAAAACTGAAAATGCTTTCATGAGCTTAAACTAAATGACTCTCTTAACTGCAAATCCTGAGCAAGAAGAGGTTAGGGGAAGAAAAAAAACTGTTTATGCTTATCTTGAAAGTAGAATAAAAGTATTAAAAGGGGGGGGGGTGTTAGAAAAATACATAGTAATATGCATGCTTAGTGCATTCAAGGTTTAAAAGGGTTAATACATTTATTCTGTTCACACTGCATGAATCTGCACAACTATTAGAAACTTAACAAGAGACATTTCATTTCTGCTAATGTCATGAAAATAAGAAGAGACATTTCATTTCTGCTAATGTCAGGAAACTTAACAAAGAGATATTTCATTTCTGCTTATACCATGAGAAAATATGCAGCTGCTAGAAGCTTTGATAAAGAAAACAATAGATGCTTGAAAGTATAAACCATAGTCAGCATTCCTTGTACTAAAGCTAGAAATGTACCTTGAATATAGACAAAATGATGTAACACATGTATTAGAACTGTACAATTGAAGAATTGAAAAGTTAAGGTGGGTTAAAATAAGCCCAAGGCCAGGTTGTTTTTCTCAAAATGTTTTTGCAAGACAGCAAATAATCCGATGAAGTCAGCAATAAGTCTGGTAACATTTTCTGTGAAACATACAGAAAGTTGTGTCCAACTACGTCAGCAATAGAATAGTAACATTTTCTGTGTGACATGAAGAGAACTGTATAACAATAATATACTGATCATCGAAGAGCCAGACAAATCCTATTCCTACATGCTTTGTCTCCTTGCTGCAAGTAATAAAGGGTGCCTTGCTTGAACCTAACGTGCATTGGTCTTTGAAATTTTTTCCTTTTACATTATCTAACTATGATTGTAGAGTCTTTTTTATCAGACTCATTGCTCCTACTACTATAGGAACTGTCTGGGTATCTTTCTTCCACATTGCTGTCTTGTCTGTCTGCAAATCCTGGTATTTTCTGACTTTGTGTCACTCTGGGCTACAATATCTGTTTTTATCACATCTATTTTTGAACTGTTGGTAATGGGTAATCCCATGTGATATAAACCTCATTTTCAATAATGCTTTGTGGCTCATGTTTCCACTGCATCTCAGCTGATTCAGTATTGTAATGCTTGCACAATCCACAGTGCAACAGTCTTGCTGCATTATTATGCCTTTCAGTATACACGCTGTCTGCCATAAGTGTATCGCACCCAGCAACAAGGTGTGCAACTGTTTCCAGTTCTGTTTTACAGAACCTGCATTTGTCTGTTTCTTCCATGTGTTCAATGCACTTTGTAAACCAGTGTGTATGTAGTCCACTATCCCTGGCTACCAATATTATCCTTTCATCTGTTGGGTTAAATTCACCTCTTTTTTTAACCATTCCTGCATCAGATCCTGATCGACATGAGATTGTACCAGGAGATTTCTGTACTTGCAACTTCATTTATGCCTTTTCCACATTTCTTGCCTTCTCATCTGATCCTTCTCCTTATATTCTTTTTTTTTTTTTGCTTTTTTGGCACATTCAGGCTTGAAGTCATCTTAGACTTATTCTCCTCCTGTTTTAAAACTTTCACAATAATTGGATCTGTTGAAGTCAGCAGATATGTATGCAGTTTTACAGTTATTACAGAGCTGCATGTGTAACCAATTTCAAGGAGGCTCATACCTCCTTCAAAACGAGGAATATATAATCTTGGTGTACACTGATTTTTATACAGCATTTGATAAGCTTGAAGCATTTTTCTTGTTCTCCTGTCCAACTGATCCAGTACCTTTTGGGGCCAATCAGTCACCCCAAAACTGTAAGATGGAACAGAAAGAGCAAATTGTTTTATAGCTTGGACTTTGTTCCTAGGTGTCAGTGCTCTTTTCAGTATTAATTTTAATTTTCTAAAATATTCCTTACTGAGTTTTGCACACATTTGTTCATGTTTTATTGTTGATCCTTCATCAGTTCCCAAGTATTTATACACTCCCTCCTGCTCAAGTTCCTTTCCATCACATTCTTGTCCCAGACTGATATTTCCTTGGAGCTGCAGCCTTCCTGCTTTAAATGGATCATCTGAGAAAGTTTTAGCCACTTGTGTTTGTGGCTTCATCTCCATGTCTGGTGAACCATACAGTTTTAAATTATCCACCAGAAGAAGATAAGTCTTTACATTTGGTTGTTTTTTAGGAGCCAAATTGTAACCATGACCTAATCTGTTAAGTAGACAGTGTAATGGGTTAAAGGCAGGACAAAAGAGCAACAGTGAGAAAGAGTGACCTTGGAATTTTTATTTCCTGGAATAATAATTTGTTCTTTATCATGGCATAACTGCAAAATGGTTTGTCACTGTTGCATGGTCACTGTAATGAAATTGATCAATGCATGGTGTATCTTATACATCTGTAAGCACTCTTTTTATCCATGAATGTGAGGTGCTGTAAATGCTTTTTTGTAAGCTGCCTGTCAGTGGCAGCTGGTGACTTCAAATCACAGGGGGGCTGCAGGAAACAGCTGAATGGGTGGGGTCAAGGGGAAGGGGTGTGGTCAACCAGAAAGGGGAGGAGCTATGCACAAAACCACAAAAAAATAACTTTAATTAAATATGCTGCCCTGGGTGGCAAACCATCATTATGAAAGTCCAATCAAGACAAAAATAAGTGTAGAAGAATAAAAATATTTCAATGCATTGGCTGCATGACAGCTTACTTAATATCTAGATGGAAACAAAAGGTTGTGAGGCATGAAAAAATAAATTACTTTTTAAATACATTACTGGAATGCCAGTCAAAATCAAGTATAAGAAAAACCAGAAGCACTCAACTCAAACCACTTCTCCTTGCACTGCAGTTCTAATTATAATATATTCAGCTTTATTAAAGTACCAAGTAACATGCTGAAAGTAGAAATCTATGTGAGGCCCCCACTTGTAAAAATGTTTCTTATCCAAAAAAGACCTGCTGCCTGACAACTTGTTTCATGGGAAAACATGATAAAAGTAAAAATGAAAAGCAAACAAGAAACAAGCTCAAGATACATTGCTTAAAGGATTACTGTACAGGTTATGGACCACACATGATTGGCATTCTGTTTAGTTTACGGGTAAAGCCTGTAGAGATGACTGGAAGTCTCCAACAAGTGTAATGAGCTTTTTAAAATAATGGAATCCTGTCCTTTAATACCCAAGGCTTATACATTATCTAGTCAAGTATTCTCTGCATGGCAACAACAGAAAGGCTTTCAATGTTGGCAATTCTTTAACAGTATGCTTATTAAAGCTTACTTGCATCTTACGATCTCAGACAAGCTTGCCTTATGGTCATTAAAGCATTGCTACTTAAACACAGAGCAACAGGCACTTTGAGTAATAAGCATAAATCTGAGTAATAAGCATAAATCAACAGTACAAAAATATGACAGAAACCAGACCATTCTGCAAAATCAAGGACAGATGAAAAGCCACTGTAGTACTTATGCAGTGTGTCCTCCCCATCCAAGGTAGATACAACTACTCCTTGCCTTGCTTGGACACATCCAGAGTCACTACATGGGGGAGTGGGGTGCAACAAGCATGTCACAATTTGAAATCTCTCTGGCTGACTGAGATGGCCCTGACAAATTTGTCATACCTCTCAACCTCAAGAGCAAGAAATATGGACAAAGCCATACACAGAAGTGGGACAAAGGCCCAAAAATAAGGACAATTTTTAAATATTGCTCTAATAAACTTAGAAAGATAATAGAATAGGTCTTGCATTAGTATGAATTTTCTGAAGGGTATAAAATCTGAAACTCAAAGTCTGTCATTTTCTAACTTCAGTCTTTAGTGATTTGTCACTAATTTGCCAAAAAATACAATTTTATGAAAAATGGACCAAAAATGTGATGCAAAAATATAAAATAGACACACAATACAGCTGCTACCTGTCAAAGAAGGGATACTTTAATATTAGTACTGCTACCTTGAGCAGCTGACAAAATGAAAGAATCTACATGCATTTCAAGTAATCTATAACTTTGATTATTACAGTTATTTCTTAATTGTAAACCCTCCATGTTTTCTTCCAAAATTGCTATTTTATGGAGGGATTATTAGGGGGAAGAGCAACATTTTGAGCCAAAAATTGGGGACAGTTGAGAGGTTGGCTATGCCTAATTCTATAAAGCAATTTATTTGCATGTACCTCTCAACCTGTTAATGCAGTAAATCTGAACAAGGCCAAATATATTGGGGGCACATATAAACAGTACTAAAAATTGCTCTTGTATAAATTGAGACAGTTGATAGAACAGCTCTTACTTTAACATGCATTTTTCTGAAGGTTATGAAGTCTGAAACTTATTATTTAGTGACTTAATTCCTAAATGATTTGCCAGAAAACTACAAATTTTATGAAGAACAAACCAAAAATAAGAAGCAAAAATCTATTCATTCTTTGAAAATATGGACAGTTGGGAGGTATAGTTCAGCTGGGCCTGTCTGAGTTTGCTGCCCTTCCCCCCTGACAAAATAATGGTTGAATGGAGCCTCTGCAGCCGTTCCAATGAACCATCACTTGGCTATTTCACTCCATTTACCATAAACACTAATGTGCATACTGCTTTACTTCTATGATGAGTTGGACTTCATTTGAAAGTTTTATTTTGTATTTTACAGCACAAACACTAAGTCATCTGTTAAACAAAGCAATGCAGTCTCGCAATGAAAACTTAGCATTAAAACTTCTCTGCCCTTGAAACTCACATTCATTGAAACAGCATTGAAACCCACATTCAAAGAAAATACATTTTGCCAGTGGCAGATAAAGATTAATTTTGGGCTGTTTTCAAATCATAGGCCCCTTGCATATGAAACATACATGTGCTCTTTGATACACCTTCCTCATTGTACTAAAATTATATTCCTTGTACAATACAGTACACTTGTTAGAGGGTGTTTTAAATTTGTTTTGAACATTTTTCCAGTAAGCAATGAAACAAACCATATGCACCCATAATGGCAAAACTGCCCAGTTGAGAACATTTATCATAAAAAGTCTACTCAGACTTCCACAGTCCACCATTATTAGTAAATATACACAATTCTACAGTCCACCATTATTAGTAAATATGCACAATTCCACAGTCCACCATTATTAGTAAATATGCACAATTCTACAGTCCACCATTATCAGTAAATATGCACAATTCTACAGTCCACCTTTATCAGTAAATATGCACAACTCTACAGTCCATTATCAGTAAATATGCACAATCTCTGAAGTAAGTCATCTAAATAATTCCACATTAAAGAAATCTGTAACTAATGAAGCGGTTGCTGCTAGCAATCACCTTTATATTTCATGGTTTCATCGAAAAATAAAGTGTCTGTTGCCCCTCAGGAATAAATTGCCTATATTACATTAAAAATGATAAGCTAGTAATAATATTGCAATAGGAAATGGATGGCAAACTGATAACAGACTCATAGTTAGTATCTTCACCAAGGAGAACATTCTCAGTACGGCAGCACCCACCCCTTGTGGGAGTAGAACCCACAGCCTTCTGCATCAAAAGCAAGTACACAACCTGTTGTGCTATAGTATTAACTAGGCAAAGCACTAAACTTCTATTCCCCTGCAGCTCTCAGCTCCTTGTAAAATCTACTCAATACTCAACTGCATCTCAACTTCACAGCTCAAGAAAACTGGAAAAAGCCAAAATGTATTGAGGGGGGGGTCAAAAGCCCAAAAACCAGGGATACATTAAACATTGCTTGTATAATCTTGGAAAGTTGCTAGAATAAAATGTTGTGTTACCACCATACATTTTACTGCCAAGGTCCCTGAGCAAAAAACAGTCAGAGTAACATACCACTACGCCACATCAGCTGCTTTGTAAAAGAGAGGAAGACTGAAACTTAAATGGCTATCATTTAGTGAATTCAGTTCTCACCATAGCTGTCAACCTCTTAGTACAAAACACCTGGACAAACCCAGTAATGAGGGAATACAGCCCTCAAACATATTCAGTGAATTCAGTTCTTGCCATAGCTGTCAACCTTAGCACAAAAACCTGGACTAAGCCAATAATGGGGGAATACAGTCCCAAAAATAGGGACATATTTAAAATATTCATCTTATAAATTTAGAAAATTGCTAGAAAAAAAGGTTGTGCTACTATGTATTCTGAAGAACATGAAGTTTGAAATTCAAATGCCGGTCAATTTTACTGCTGACAGAACAAAAACAATTTTCAGCAGAGACCCAGGGATTAATACTGCAGACATGTCTTTGTAAAATGACAGGGCACCAGAGCAAATCCACACAAACACAGGGAGGAGATGCAGACTCCACACAGAAGGCACCCCAACCAAGAATCAAACCAGAAAACCTATAGCTGTGAGGCAACAATACTATCACTGCACCATCAAATATGCAAGGAATTAAACATTCAGAAACCTGAAGTCTGAAATTCAAAAGCCTGTCAATTTTATTTAACATTTTTTAATCAGGACAGTCTGACTTGGAACAAAAAAACAATTTTCAGCAGAGGCCCAGGAAGAAATAATGCAGACATGTCTTTGTAACATGGGAGGACACAAAAGCAAACCCACACAAACACAGGGAGAAGATACAGACCCCACAAAGAAGGAACCCCAGCCAAGAATCAAACCCGAGAACCTGCAGCTGTGAGGCAACAATGCTACCAGTGCACCATCAAATAAAAGCAAACCCACACAAACACAGGGAGAAGATACAGACCCCACAAAGAAGGAACCCCAGCCAAGAATCAAACCCGAGAACCTGCAGCTGTGAGGCAACAATGCTACCAGTGCAACATCAAATAAAAGCAAACCCATACAAACACAGGGAGAATATAACAGACCCCACAAAGAAGGAACCCCAGCCAAGAATCAAACCTGAGAACCTGCAGCTGTGAGGCAACAATGCTACTACTACACCATCAAATATCAAGCATTGCAACATTTACAAACCACAGATATTATGAGGAACAGATTAGGTCAAATATGAGGCAAAAATCTGTAATTTTTTTACAAATGGTGGTGGGTAGGGAATTCAAGTCTTTAACACCTGCATACAGGGTACAGGGTTCCCTACCACACCACCATGAGCACCTGGGGCATTTTCACACACACACACACACACACACACACACACACACACACACACACACACACACACACACACACACACACCAAGTACCATACCTTGTAAAAGTAAAAAGCGCCATACACACACAATCAAGTATAAAAGCACACACACACGATCAAGTATAAAAGCAGCAAGTACTTTACATTGTAAAGGTAAAAAGCACCATACACTTACCTGTCCGTTCTCCATAATATCCAGCTAACGTACATCCTGCTAGCGCAATACTCCAAGACCCGCGAGATCCCTGAAATCAAAACTCCACTCCTTCCCGACGAGACTGTAATTCCTGACTGCTGCTGTTGCAGTCCGGACCCGACACATTATCCCAGCGAGTCTGTGCACTTTAAAAGTGCACAGACGTCTCCTTGTGTTTCCCTATGGGGACTGCCGGACTGCCTGGAGCATGCGCATAGACGCGCAATAGTAGGGACTACTGCGCAAAGTCCGCGAAAATTTAAACAATTTTTTTTTCTATTTTTATTTCTTTTTGTTTTGAGGGGGCTGCAGTCCAGCAGTCCAATAGCACGGGCCGCCCCTGCTGCCTGTGCTATACATAGATTATTCACTTTCTTACAATTATGTCTTTAACAACATGTAATCCTTTGTTCCATATGACTTTCTTTTGTTACTCTTTTGCTATATTGCCATGATTGAGTTTTCTTCTAAATGACTACAAACTCTGTTGACGTCAATTCCACTTATATAGTTTATGTATCATCAGAAGGCAAGTTATAGTTTTTAGGATAGCTTGCAGGTTCTTTGTTAAGGAGGAGTATAGTTTTTCCCCAGGTTGGTGTCTGTTCGGGATGTGCATACAGGTAGCCCTTACTCAGGGCTAAATCTTCATGTAAAGATGTTAATACTTTTAGCCAGACGTTGGGTACTGCAGCTGGGCCTGGGTTTTTCTACTTAGGAGCTTTTCTTGATTTTGTTTCAATTTCACTGGCCATTACTTCATTCCATTTCATATTTTGTACATTTGAACTTCCTACTGTTTTTTTTTCTTCTATCTGTTCAGCATCTTTGTCATATTCCGCAGGGTCTTCGTGGATATTTCTTCAAAATGTATCTACTTTTTTTGGTGGTGTTTCTGTTCCTTTTGCTTTGTTTCCCAATTCTCTCTCAAACTTTTTTGTGTCATCAATGAATTGCTTATTTTGTACATTTCTGTTATATTTAACTGAATATCTTCTAAGTTTTTCTACCTGTGCTAATATATGTAGTTTATTATTTGCAACAGTGTAAATGACATATCCTGGTATGTTCTGATACTACTCGTTTTTATCACATCTGTCTTTCTAAGGGTTTTTGTTGATCTGTTCCCTCTTCTGTACTCTTCTAGCAGTGACACTTCTTGTCTTAACTTCTTTATAGCTTTCTCTATCTGATACTTCCATGATGGCATTTGATTTCTTCCCTGCATTTCCTTTATTGTTCTGTATTTTTATTGTGAGACTTTATCTGTTATTAATTTAGCTGCACAGGAATATATCCTATTTACTTCTGTTATATCACATGAATCTTTGTTAATAGTCTTGATTACTATGTTCATCTGATCATAGCAGGTTACTAGGCTATTGGCCTTGAGGCCCTTATAAGCCTAACCAAGAGTTTAGCCCATGTATGGACAAGTCAGTACCTGATGCCCCTCTCAAGCAGAGACACTGGTGGAATCCCGGGAGTGTATTTTCTGTTTTCCATCCAGTTATTCAGGTTAAAAAGGGGTAAAGAGGTACTCTGCTTGACGTGGAGAGAGAGAGTCTGTTCCACAGATGGGGGCACCTCTGGGACAAAAATCTGTCCCGCCAACAAGTCCTGTTGATGTCACAGACCAGGATGAGGCCACGTGTGTGGGTTACTCGAGTGGAGCTTGACTTGTGGATATGCAGCAGTCCCATCAAGGAGGGGTCTGTGATCGCATTGTATGCCAGACAGAGGCCACCTCTGAGGAGTCTGTATGAAACTGAGTAGAGGGATAGGGCTTTTTTTGTTTATCAGACTTCTAACATATTGGGTCTTATTGACTTTCTGTAATCTCTTTCATCGATCTTAATATGTCTCCCCATCTCTGTTAAATCAAGCAACTCTTCCCTTAGATCATTTTCTTCTAAACGAAGGACACATTCTTTTTTTCTCTGTTTCCTGAGGGCATTCTACAGAAAGTTCCTGAACATCTTTCTGTGACATATTCTGTTCAGCTGCTTCCTGCGTCATCCATTGCTGTTTCATGTGAGATATCTCTGACCTATCACTCAACAATATTGACTACGTTAGAGTTGCCACTGTTTCCTTCTCCATCCCTTACTGTGGAGCTCCATCTGAACTTTTGTACTGGTTTCCTACTGAACGCCCCACACACAAATGGCCAGCACGCAGGTGTAAAGGCAAAAAAAACACAAAATCAAGCCATAAAGTAGGCAAATCAAGTTTTAATTTTCCATACCGGTTTCGGCTTAACAGCCTTCATCAGTGGAATACCATAAAACAATAGATGTAATCCCTCCATAAATAGCCCCATCCACCAATGAAAAAAAAACAGCCCCCCCCCCCCCCCCGCACAAATCAACAGCATCAATTCCTTCAATCAAGTGAAAAACAAGCAGATAGGGCAAAGAATTTTAGGATAACAAACAAGAGAAACAATATACCACTATAAATGATCATTTAGTCCGGGTGGGAAAAGTCCCCCCAGCTTAATAATCCAAAATTTTTCTTTCTTATTTAAAATACTGTGCCATCCCTGCATGTTATTTCTATTACAAGCAATTCTATCAATTATTAAGAAATGAAACTCTGCATGGGTATATGTCATGCAGTGTCTATAGTGAGCATCACGTTTATTACGTATGCCACTCCGATGTTCTGGCATATGTATTCTTAGTGGGCGAGATGTCTGGCCAACATAAAAGGCCGAACATTTACAAGTGGCCAAATAGACAATCCAGTCAGTTCCACAATTCCCAAAGAATCTGATATCATACACTTTACTGGTGGTTTGCTGGAAAATTGTTTGTTTACTCACATATCGACATGAAGAACAATGTCCGCAAGGAAAAGTGCCAAAAAGGGTATCCCCCGACAAAGTGAGTTGTTGATATATGGCACCCCCACTACTGGTATGCCTAAAATGGGAAAAGTGAAAACCCAAAGTTTTGCCTTTCCTGAATGAAAATTGACACCTCGTCCCCAATACCTGTCGTAAACTGTCATTGGCCATGAGGATGTTCCAATGTTTGTGAATAGTTTCCTTAATAACCATGGTGTTCCTCCCAAACGCTGTTATGAACCTGATGATATCACTAGTGTTCCCCCAAGTTTTGGCCTTGTATTCTAATAGTGAAATCCTGTCTTGAGTATTGGCCCAATTGCTGGCAGAAATTATGTTAAAGTCCCTGTATCCCCTAGTTATAAATCTGTTGCGAAGATCCTGCTGGGAAGAGTCATGGTTACCCTAAGTAGAGCTAATTCTCTTTATGCGTAAGAATTGGGATCTCTGGATGTTGCGGATGGTGTGGCTGGGATGCAAGCTAGTAGCATGAGGCAAATTGTTATATTGAGGGTATTTCCGAAAAACCTTTGTACAAAGAGTATTGTCCAAATTTCACCGGATAGTAACATCCAAGAAGTTGATTTGGTGGCTATCCGAATTAAGAGTGAACTCTATATCCCACTTATTATCATTAAGGTATTGGACCAACTCAAGAAGAAATCCCATATCTGCCTGCCATACCATCCAACAATCATCCAGATATCTCTGCCAGATGTCAGTTTTGTCAATGTATATATTGTGAAAGGGATCATATATTAGTTGCTCTTCCAAAAAGGCCATGAACAAATCCGCATATATTGGTGCAAATGATGCACCGATTACAGTGCCCTGAATCTGCCAAAAACATTCCCCCTGAAAATAAAATACATTTTTGTTGAGCACATGCTCAGCCATACATAAATGTAAGGTATTAAATCCAGCTGGATATAAGTTGGCACGATCCAGCCAGAATTGTAAGGCCTGAAGACCGGCCCAGTGGGGGATGTTGGTATACAGAGCCTTGACATCTAGGGTACAAAGAAACCACCCAGGTTCTAGTTGTGTATCAGACAATATTTTCAGAAATTGTGTAGTGTCCTGTATGCGTGCCCTAATCAGATCCAACAATGGTTTCAAATATTGAGTCAGAAAGACCGAGAGAGGTTCAGTCAATTAACCCATCCCCGAAACAATGGGCTGGCCTGGTGGCTTTGTCAATGATTTATGAATTTTAGGCAAAAGATACATAATCTGCTTTTGGAGATCCCTAACAATTAGATGAGATTTGACCATCTTTGAGATAATGCCCTCATCGACAGCCTCACATAAAAATGAGTCAATGTCTTTCTTAAAGTTAGGTGTAGGATCTAAAGGCATAGCCATATAGTGACATGGGTTGGACAACTGTCCCTTACCCTGGTTAAGATAATCTGTGTCCAGTATGACTACTGCCCCTCCCTTGTCCGCAGGTACAATGACAATCTTACGATTATCTTTTAACTCTTGTAAAGCTTTATTTCTCCAGTAGTTAAATTGTGACCCAATACTAGAAAATCACCAGTGTTGAACTGTATGTCCTTAAGCACAGCCTATAAAAAAATGGACACATGTTTGTTCATTGGTGGCTGAAAATCGGACATAAGGAATCTAAACTCAGTAGACCTTTAAGAATTATCGCCGAAAAAGAACAATTTAAGATCAAGTCTACGGCAAAAGTCATACAAGTCAGATACCATACAAGTTTCATCCACAAAAAAGCCGCGCACAAAATTCAAACCTTTATTATAGAGCTGCTTCTGTTCATGTGTTAAAATGGCATTGGATATATTCAAAACATTGCAACTATTATCATCTAATGCGTCATCAGGGTCTGTAATAGTCCCTCCACCATAACTATTCATGTTCCTATTTCTGTGTTTCCTCCCACCCCGCCTCCTGCTGTGTCTAAAGGGTGGTCCACATTGCATTGCTTTTTGGGGGTGGGTGATTCCCAGGTGCTGGCACTATCAATATCTGTAACTGTGGACTTCTCAGCTGAGGTACTGCTGTAATAAGTATCCGTCTTTCTTAGAATGGAACTAGGTCTCTTCCTCATATTGGCCCCAAGTGGCCTAGTAGTCTCAACAAATTTAACATTTTTAGACACCTCAAAAGGTTTACTCCTATGGTAGTCCGTTACATCCCTATTGAACTTTCATATTTTTTTGTCCCGTGTTTGCTTCTCAAAGGTAAGTAGCTCCTTTGATAACTTGTTCAGACAAACAACATACTGAGGTTGACCCTCATATCTTTTTGTTTCATCACAAAGCTTCTTCACTTCCACAATATTCATATCAATCTTCTGCTCATAATTTGAACTGAGGATATGAAAAAAGGACATGGAAGCCTGCTGAAGTGCCAGGTTCCAGTCCTTAAGTAGTTTGTCATCCATCTTGCCCACTAGGGGCTGTATTCGGACCCCGAGTCCTCTTGGCATGATTTCCTTGCTCTGATAGGCTCTAAAGAGCTTCAGATGCCATATATTCATTCTGAGGGCTTTCATCTCCCTACCAAGCTTGTTGAATGCCAGATTGCAGCCGTCAACTGGATCTATATTGAGAGCATCCTTATCAGTGCCACTCTCATTCATAATCCCAAACACTCTTATATCATTTTTGTCAGCACATAAGCCATTCAAGATAGTTTCAAGATCCATGACCATAAGCTCACAATCCAACCAGATGATATTCCAGCAAAACACTATAACCAAAATTGCACCAGAGGATCAGTAAACTGCCCAAACAATGCCACCAAAGGAGACACTTATCCAAACCATATAAATATGTATATATATCTCCCAAAAATGTAGAACCCCAAAAAAAAGATACAATATGAAAGTTCAGCAGGGAAAATAATGCCAGAATAGCTAAAATTACAATCACAAAACTTGTTGAGACCAAAGGTCCAGAGGCCAGTAGGCAAGAGTCGACCAAGCATTCAGTACTAGACCGTGGTTAGCCAACCCATACACCAAACATAATGTTGATGAAACAACTTCAAACTGGCAAACCACTGTAACTGGATAATGCTGTTGATGTACTGTGGATATCCAAAAATTCAAAGAGGTTTGTGGCCAATATTAATTCCCCACCTCAACCATTAATTCGGCACAGTATGTCCACTAAGCACCGTAAAAAATGTCAAATGTGTAGAAAAACTTCCTAAAAGGGGGGGGGGGTCCGGATACCAAAAAGCCCTATAACTGGCCCTTCAGCTAGTTGTATTACTTTCAAACATCTAGAAATAAAACAATGTGTAGGCTCTGAGGTTGTTGACAAACCACTCCCAGTTCTTACCATCAAAACAGAATCCAAAACCCATATGATGTTCTGTATTGGGTTCCAATGTCAGCCACGACTGTAAATTTGGCATCCACCCTCTCAAAGTTCCTATATATGAAAGTTCAGCCAAACACTCGGAGAACACACACCTAAATGTAAATATACAAACTACTGGATTAAAAAATCCTTACCTAAGAAAAGAGCAATGAAATACAGAGAAAATATACAAAAAATAGGAATAAAAGATTTGTTTAAAGGAGAAACCGACAATAACGTCCTTTAGCTAGATAAGCTGTAATAGTTTCCCTAACCATGCTCTAGAAATGTTTATACATTAGTATATGCAAATAAAAATGTAATGTCCCATACAGATAGATGAATAGAGAACACAATTCCAAGCCCCATATCAAAATATATCAATTAGAAAACAAATATACATGGACCACACAGTCCAATATAAATTCCTGACCGTGTCAACAAATGTCCACAGTTTCGCAATGTTATGGGCGTTGCAAAAGCAAAAAATATAGTAGTGCAAATCACATATGTGATCGCCTTGAAGCAGAAAGTCAAACAACACCAGTCCCAGATGTTGAAAGGGAAACGCTATTAAACAAATGTTCACAAGCCAACATATCTTGAAAAATCTTCATTCAAATAAATCCAGGCATAAAATCCTTGAACCCAGCGGAATTCAAAATAAACAGAGGTCATTTTGTTCAAGTTTATAGTGTCCAATCCCCAATGAAAGTTGTCAAACACGAAAGATTTCCAGGTGCCTGAATACCGCCAGGCAGGCCGCCCCAAATGCCAGTGCAAGATGATAAACTGAACGCAGATATAACGAGTACTCTAGACCCAAAAAACCATGACTGTAAGCCCCAAACGAACGTATCCAAACTGCACCGTTAAAAAGTCAAAAAACAGTACCTGCACATAACATAAGTTGTATGTGGATAATCCTCACAGATTCAATGCCCCAGGATAAAAAAGACAGGAGTATGCTGAAAGAGTCCCAAAATGCTTCTCACACTGCCATCTTGCAATTTCAATAACCACAAACATATAGTCAGTGTTCATACAAAATTAAATCCCAAAGAAATGCTGGTATTTAGAATAAGCTGGTACTTAAAATATGCTGATATGTACAATCCAACAGGTCCAACCGACTCTAATCCGAACGGCAGGACTGAAAAAACACTGATGTAGCAGATCCACAGTTCACCAATCTTAATGGTGCCAACACCCAGTCAACAGCAGAACAGAAGCAGAATGCAGTAGTGGAAGAGCTCTGCACGTACTGCAAATGCAGGGCCAAACCAAATCAGGAACCGCACACAAATGGCCAGCACTCAGGTGTAAAGCCAATAAAACACAAAATCAAGCCATAAAGTAGGCAAATCAAGTTTTAATTCTCCATACCGGTTTCGACTTAACAGCCTTCATTAGTGGAATACCATAAAACAATAGATGTCATCCTTCCATAAATAGACCCATCCACCAATGAAGAAAACAGCTCCCCCACACACACAAATCAACAGCATCACTTCCTTCAATCAAGTGAAAAACAAGCAGATAGGGCAAAGATTTTTAGGATAACAAACAAGAGAAACAACAATATACCACTACAAATGATCACATTGTTGTTCTCACAACTAGAACCTGGGTGGCTTCTTTGTACCCTAAATGTCAAGGCTCTGTATACCAACATCCCCCATTGGGCCGGTCTTCAGGCCTTACAATTCTGTCTGGATCATGCCAACTTACATCCAGCTGGATTTAATCCCTTACTTTTATGTATGGCTGAGCATGTGCTCAACAAAAATGTATTTTATTTTCAGGGGGAATGTTTTTGGCAGATTCAGGGCACCGCGATGGGTGCATCATTTGCACCAATCTATGCGGATTTGTTCATGGCCTTTTTGAAAGAGCAACTAATATATGATCCCTTTCACAATATATACATTGACAAAATTGACATCTGGCGGAGATATCTGGATGATTGTTAGATGGTATGGCAGGCGGATATGGGATTTCTTCTTGAGTTTGTCCAATACCTTAATGATAGTAAGTGGAGTATAGAGTTCACTCTTAACTCGGATAGCAACCAAATCAACTTCTTGGATGTTACTGTCTGGAGAAATTTGGACAATACTCTTAGTACAAAGGTTTTTCGGAAATATCCTCAATATAACAATTTGCTTCATGCTACTAGCTTGCATCCCAGCCATACCATCCGCAACATCCCGAGATCCCAATTCTTACGCATAAAGACAATTAGCTCTACTCAGGGTGAATATGACTCTTCCCAGCAGGATCTCCTCAACAGATTTTGAACTAGGGGATACAGGGACTTTGACATAATTTCTGCCAGCAGTTGGGCCAATACTCAAGACAGGATGCCACTATTAGAATATAAGGCCAAAACTCAGGGGAACATTAGTGATACCATCAGGTTCATAACAATGTTCGGGAGGAACACCAATGTTATTAAGGAAGCTATTCACAAACATTGGGACATCCTTATGGCCAATAACAGTTTACGACAGGTATTGGGGACGAGGTGTCAATTTTCATTCAGGAAAGGCAAAACTCTGGGTTCTCACTTTTCCCATTTTAAGCATACCAGTTATAGGGGTGCCATATGTCAACAACTTTGTTGGGGGATTCCCTTTTTGGCACTTTTCCTTGCAAACATTGTTTTTCGAGTCAATATGTGAGTAAACTTAAACAATTTTCCAGCAAAAACACCAGTAAAGTGTATGATCTCAAATTCTTTGGGAATTGTGGAACTGACTGGATTGTCTACTTGTCCAGTTGTAAATGTTCGGCCCTTTATGTTGGCCAGACATCTCGCCCACTAAGAATACGTATGCCAGAACATCGGAGTGACATACGTAATAAACATGATACTCATACACTCTATAGGCACTGCATGACACATACCAGTGCTGAGTTTCATTTCTTAATAATTGATAGACTTGCTGGTAATAGAAATAACATGCAGGGATGGCACAGTATTTTAAATAAGAAAGAAAAATTTTGGATTATTAAGCTGGTGGGACTTTTCCCACCCGGACTGAATGATCATTTATAGTGGTATATTATTTCTCTTGTTTGCTATCCTAAAAATCATTGCCCTATCTGCTTATTTTTCACTTGATTGAAGGAAGTTGATGCTGTTGATTTGTGTGAGGGATGGGCTGTTTTTTTTCATTGGTGGATGGGTCTATTTATGGAGGGATGATATCTATTGTTTTATGGTATTCCACTGATGAAGGCTGTTAAGCCAAAACCGGTATGGAGAATTAAAACTTGATTTGCCTACTTTATGGCTTGATTTTGTGGTTTTTTTGCCTTTACACCTGAGTGCTGGCCATTTGTGTGTGGTTCCTGATTTGGTTTGGCCCTGCATTTGCCGTATGTGCAGAACTCTTCCACTACTGCTTCCTACTGAAGGCCTCCCGAGTATCTTCATGTGGCAAGTGATCAGATATAATTGCCCCAACTGTTTCTCCTTAATCTGGGGTCTCATTCTTCCATCATGCTGTGACCTTAACAGAGTTGGATATTCTACACTAAATCCTTCACTTCTCAGGTAATCCATAACTTCAATTTCTTTAACTTCGCCATTATTAATCCTCTTTTCTACTTTCCATCCTCTAGTGAAGATGTCTCTGTTTCAGGACCTGCTTCTTTCTTTTCAATTTGTCCTAGTCATTTGGGGTTCTAATATGACCCCATTCCTATGTCAAAGTATGATTAAAGTTCATGAAATTAGTATTGTTTCATTCTTTGATGTTAACCAAAAGTGCTGTTTGAAGCACCTGTAATGTATTTTAGTATAATTTTTCTGTCATTGTAGTTCTGTGATAGACCCCTCATGTCCTTTCAGTGCACCCACCATACTGTCCAGTCTTTTATCATTCACTTTTAACTTAATATGACATTATCCCAATCACTTTATTTATGCATATATTTAGCCACCTTTTCATTTACAGTTATTTTTGTGGCTTCTATATCTTTTCCTTTCATTCATTGAGTTTCCAGGCTGCATGCCACATGGTGAGTCTGGATCACTAGTGATGTTTCACTTTTTGCTTTGTTTTTGACTGTAGATTCCTTTTTTCCCTACTCTTGTAGACATTCATGTATTTCTTGTAAGGATACCTTAGCAAACCCTAGCTACAATCCTACCATGTCATGGAACAAATTACCACTAGAAGTCAGGTCCTTCAGACATCCAATTCAATTCAAAACTACCACTAAGAAAGTACCTCCAAACTCACTGGTCCTGCCTCTGCACTCATTCTCCCTGATCTAGCCCATTAATTCATATGTAATCACCAAAACTTCAAACCTTTTTAGCTTGTAAACCTCTTCAAAGTATCACTCCTCTTCTCCATCTCTTATATCCATTTCTAATGTCACATACCTCATGAAATAACTACATACACTATGATCTCTTTTCACTGTTTATTGAAAATGTTTGTATCGAATAATTTCTCTTATGTATGCTTATTATGTTTGTTTTTTTTCCACTATTATTTTTCTGATAAAATATATTTCATTGTATGTATACATTGTAACCCGTTGACACTGTTAACACTAAAGTTGTACAACTCAGTCAGACAAACCTGGTCAACAAATGTAAAATAAATAAAATAATAAATACATTTCCGTACTAGTGCTAGGTTGCTTTGTTAATACTGCAAAAAAGCTGGTATTTTTAACTTTAATTGGTTGACCACCTAGGAGAGCAGGAGAACCCTGCCTTAATGATCTAACACTGTACTGGAAATTGATAATACCTGTGCTTTGTCACATTTATTTTGCACTAGGTAGAAATATTTGAAAAGAATTTTTCATATCCATCCTGTAGTGAAGGATCGGTCTCCCCCCTTCATGACTTGAATTTCAAAGAAACTAGATTTAAGGGTTGTTTTAAGTACCCTAAGCTTGCTTGGGGAGGCATTTTTATTGAGAATAGGAAAAAAACTTTTGAGCTGTAAAAATGATATATTTCTAAATCTGTAGCACACAAGAGTCATTACACCATTTTATTTTCTTTCTCTGATCTCCTTTAACAAACAGTAATTTTCCTTTGGTTCTCCCCACCACAGAATAAAACCTTGCACTTCTTTTTAGGTGAAGTCTCAGCTGCATTCCGTGTGGACATCACCTTCTCATGCATGACTACCACATCAGTCTTTTTGCCATTAGCTGATCTCACTGTACAAATCCAGTCTGATAATCTTACAGATGAAAGGTCTTATTGTTCTTAATTAGATTATGTTCAATATCTGTAAAAAATCATATGTGGGAAGGAAACAAAATGCAGGCCTTGCTTGTGCCATAAAGATACAGTATTACAGATGGTATTACTATTAAAAGGACACATTTTCTTTAATGTTTTACTATGTGTGAGTGAATCAGACATAGTTTGTCTGCCTAAGCACTCATAATACATACGTTTAACCCTCAGGTAGCTGTACCTCCTAGCTCCGTATTGAAATGTTAACACTCAAATTGCCAAGTGTTGGCATGCCAGAAAAAAAAGACCAAAAGCACAGGAGAAGAGGAAATGTTAAAGATCACTGTTCCCCTTAAAACTAATTTTTGCAGGGAGGGCAAGCCCCCTGCACCCCCTCATGTTGGGGACACACACACATACACACACACACACACACACACACACACACACACATGCGCGCGCACACACGCACACGCACGCACACACACACACACACACACACACACCAAACTTATATATACCATCTCTGAGATTTTTTTTCCCATACTTTGGAAAAAAAGGGAATAGTCTGGGAAATGGCATATCAAACTTGGTATATGGAAGTGTGTTCTTTTGGCCATTTAGGCTACGTATTTCAGGACTCTCTTTAGCGAGTCCTGACATTTCAAATGGTTACCGTACCTCCCTACTAAATTTGGATCCATTTTTTTTTTCATCTGATTCAACATGTGGGATGTCAGATCTGGCCAGATTCAAACTCTGCTCCTCATACCAATCCCTTGGATCCTTAGAGCTCTGACTCCTCCCTTTCCCAAAATTGTCCTGTCCTTCCTGAATTACCTCAGATCTTGTTTGCCACTTGAGTAATCCAGATGTGTAGCCCAAGAGCTCCATCATTCTTCATGATTAGTGAAGGTTTTTTCCACCTCTTTCAAAACATTTTTGATAGTTTTTATAAGATTAGGATACTGTTAAGGTATTGGTAGACTTTTTTAGATTGGTGTGTTTTTTCTGACCGTTACTTTTTTGTGTTTGTTTATTATACATATATATATATATATATATATATATATATATATATATATATATATATATATATATATATATGTATATGTGTGTTTACTTATATAATATTAAGATAGTAGTTTGTTAGCTAGCTTTTCAGATAAGTATAGTTGATAATTAGTTAATTCACCTTATAAGGTATTCTGATGTCAACAGGTTTTAAAAAGTAACGAAAAACGAAAAAAATGGCAGAAGTGGACACCACCGATAAAACACCTTCAATAATCACAAGAAATAGCGTATAAAAGATTTAATATCCGCTTTCGTCACACAAACTTCATCAGAAAACAACAAGGGTAAGCACAGAACGGTTTAAATACATCAACTAATCAATAACTAATTAATTCAATTAAAAAAATCAATTAGTTAATTAAAACGCTTAAATTAAAAACAAAAATCATAAAATTTCTTAATAAATCCAACAGTAATTAAATATTAAATAAACATCCCATGTCAAAATGTTTGGAAACAGTCAATTTACGATGTTTTAAAAAACACTTCAGATTAATCGCTTCATTAAGTCCTGGTGGTAAATCCGATTGCAATCTAACCTGCCAAAGGGTTTCTCGTTGTTCTACGTAATTTCTGAAGTCCCCAGCTCTCCTGTCATGTTTACATATCTCTAATGTAGCAAACATAAACTTCTTAAAACCTAGACATGATGTAGAGTGTTTATATAAAGCATTATTGAGATCTTTAATTTTGATAGCATATATATGCTCTTTAATGCGTCTACTTAAACTTCTCGTGGTCATGCCCACGTAAATAGCTGGGCACACAGAGCACAAAGCAATGTAAATAAGCCCACAACTAGTACAGTCAACATAACCAGGAACTTCTAATATTTTTTCAGATGTTATAACATTAATATAAGGACCCTCAGATATAAAACGACAAACTTTGCAGTGGTTGCATCGAAACATACCTTTCTTCTTTCTTTCAATAGAAATGTTATCAATAAAGTGCCTTTCCAAAATTCTTTTTAAAGTGTTACTTTTGCGGAACACAAACCTAGGTTTGGGTCCAACAACTTGAATAATGTCAGGATTTCCCTGAATTACCTTCCAATTTTCTTCTAAAATTGCTCTAATCTTGTTACAATCAGTACTCATCTCAAAAGAACAAAAATGATCGCAACTAACATTGTTATAAAGCTGGGTCTGAGCAGTATAATTATTAGTAATAGACCTTTCAAGGATCGGAGGAAAATGAGTAAAACGTTTGTCAAAAACTTCATTACCAATGTCTATTAAAAACTTTTCATCATAACCCCGCTGAATAAATAAAGAAGCTATAAGGTGGAATTCCTGTATCACATCATGCTCTCTAGTGGTCATTCGACTGGCCCTGATGTATTGCCCTCTAGGGACATTTCTTACTATATGTTTAGGATGCCCACTTAAATTATACAAATACCCGTTGGTAAACGTCTTTTTTCTGTGAATTCTACTATGAAAACTGTTATCTACATTGTCCCACCAAATATGAATGTCCAAAAAGTTAACAGACAATCCAACATCACCAAGTGTGAATTTAAGATAACCAGATAAAGAGTTAACTTGACGTAAAAAGGTGTATACAGTGTCTGGGCTCCCCTCAATGATGAAAATTAAATCATCAATGTACCTGCAGAAAAAAATTATGTTAAATTTCTGTTTCAAAATAGGAATAAATTCAACCTCCCACCATGCCATTACCAAATTGGCATAGGCTGGTGCTGCTGGGGAACCCATAGCAACACTACGTTTTTGCCTGTAATACCTATTGTTGAACAGAAAAAAATTGTTTTCCAAAATAATATCTAAAAACCTGCAAATCAAAGAAATAAGAGAATTATTGAAGAGCTTTTCCTTCACCAAAAAACTGCGTACAGCGTCAACACCCTCATCATGAGGAATGCACGTGTATAGTGAATTAACATCTAATGTAAAAATAATATGTTTAGAGGAATCAAAAATTCGCCCTTCATGAAAAATCCTCATTTTTTCTAAAAAATGCCAGGAATCCCTGATAAATGATGACTTGTTTTCAAGTAATGGTCCTAACAGAAACATGCATCATGTCCGTAGCGCTAGCCTTGGCCACCAAAAACTTAAGTGAAGATTGAATGTCCAATAAAGTAGCAATCAATAAACCGTTGGCTTTGTCAGCCCCCGATGTCGGTGTAGAGTGCACCGATAAATTCATGAGGGTGTCGTCAGCAACTTCTGCCATAACAAGGCTCGAAAAAACCACCAACCGAAAAAGCCAAACACAACCAAGAAAATAACGAAAAAAATGGCAGAAGTGGACACCACCGATAAAACACCTTTGTCATGGATTATGAACGTTACAATTGCAGTATGTTAAAAATTCTGGGGAATATCTGTGAATATGAACCCATCGCTCTTTTTGACATTTTAAAATGTTTTCGTGAAGTTCATTCACATTTATATGATGCGTTGATGTCTGGTGAAATTAATTTCAATTTATATAACTTCTGTGTAGTTGAACATCCGAAAATTGGAGTTACTTTTGGAATCCCCAAAACTCATAAGGACGTTTTAAATCCTCCTTTACGTCCTATAGTTTCTTCTCCTCATTCAATCACGGAAGGGATTTCTCTAGTTATTGATGCCCTGTTAGGACCATTACTTGAAAACAAGTCATCATTTATCAGGGATTCCTGGCATTTTTTAGAAAAAATGAGGATTTTTCATGAAGGGCAAATTTTTGATTCCTCTAAACATATTATTTTTACATTAGATGTTAATTCACTATACACGTGCATTCCTCATGATGAGGGAGTTGACGCTGTACGCATTTTTTGGTGAAGGAAAAGCTCTTCAATAATTTTCTTATTTCTTTGATTTGCAGGTTTTTAGATATTATTTTGGAAAACAATTTTTTTCTGTTCAACAATAGGTATTACAGGCAAAAACGTGGTGTTGCTATGGGTTCCCCAGCAGCACCAGCCTATGCCAATTTGGTAATGGCATGGTGGGAGGTTGAATTTATTCCTATTTTGAAACAGAAATTTAACATCATTTTTTTCTGCAGGTACATTGATGATTTAATTTTCATCATTGAGGGGAGCCCAGACACTGTATACACCTTTTTACGTCAAGTTAACTCTTTATCTGGTTATCTTAAATTCACACTTGGTGATGTTGGATTATCTGTTAACTTTTTGGACATTCGTATTTGATGGGACAATGTAGATAACAGTTTTCATAGTAGAATTCACAGAAAAAAGACGTTTACCAACGGGTATTTACATAATTTAAGTGGGCATCCTAAACATATAGTAAGAAATGTCCCTAGAGGGCAATACATCAGGGCCAGTCGAATGACCACTAGAGAGCATGATGTGATACAGGAATTCCACCTTATAGCTTCTTTATTTATTCAGTGGGGTTATGATGAAAAGTTTTTAATAGACATTGGTAATGAAGTTTTTGACAAACGTTTTACTCATTTTCCTCCGATACTTGAAAGGTCTATTACTAATAATTATACTGCTCAGAACCAGCTTTATAACAATGTTAGTTGCGATCATTTTTGTTCTTTTGAGATGAGTACTGATTGTAACAAGATTAGAGCAATTTTAGAAGAAAATTGGAAGGTAATTCAGGGAAATCCTGACATTATTCAAGTTGTTGGACCCAAACCTAGGTTTGTGTTCCGCAAAAGTAACACTTTAAAAAGAATTTTGGAAAGTCACTTTATTGATAACATTTCTATTGAAAGAAAGAAGAAAGGTATGTTTCGATGCAACCACTGCAAAGTTTGTCGTTTTATATCTGAGGGTCCTTATATTAATGTTATAACATCTGAAAAAATATTAGAAGTTCCTGGTTATGTTGACTGTACTAGTTGTGGGCTTATTTACATTGCTTTGTGCTCTGTGTGCCCAGCTTTTTACGTGGGCATGACCACGAGAAGTTTAGGTAGATGCATTAAAGAGCATATATATGCTATCAAAATTAAAGATCTCAATAATGCTTTATATAAACACTCTACATCATGTCTAGGTTTTAAGAAGTTTATGTTTGCTGCATTAGAGATATGTAAACATGACAGGAGAGCTGGGGACTTCAGAAATTACGTAGAACAATGAGAAACCCTTTGGCAGGTTAGATTGCAATCGGATTTACCACCAGGACTTAATGAAGCGATTAATCTGAAGTGTTTTTTAAAACATCGTAAATTGACTGTTTCCAAACATTTTGACATGGGATGGTTATTTAATATTTAATTACTGTTGGATTTATTAAGAAATTTTATGATTTTTGTTTTTAATTTAAGCGTTTTAATTAACTAATTGATTTTTTAATTGAATTAATTAGTTACTGATTAGTTGATGTATTTAAACCGTTCTGTGCTTACCCTTGTTGTTTTCTGATGAAGTTTGTGTGACGAAAGTGGATATTAAATCTTTTATACGCTATTTCTTGTGATTATTGAAGGTGTTTTATCGGTAGTGTCCACTTCTGCCATTTTTTTCGTTATTTTCTTGGTTGTGTTTGGCTTTTTCGGTTGGAGGTTTTAAAAAGTGTTAATCCTGTGGGCATAAAATACCACCTTCAGACCCACCCTCACAGTGAGAATAGTGGTTGGAGCCTTCCCATTTATAGGATCCGTGATTCATTTGTGTTGTGTTTGGCACCAGAGCCCTTTGGGGTGAAGAGAAAAACTGATATAGAAAGGCCTTCTTCCCCCCACAGACAGGGTCCAAAATGTCTTTGGACCTGAAGGCATCCACCTCTTCCTCTTCCTAAGAGAAGAAAAGGGATAAGGAATGGGAAGAAAGGGAAAGAAAAACAGACAGAGATAAGATTAAAGAGAACTCTGAAGATAAGAGACCTGAGGATCACCCAGAGAAGTCTAAGAAAAGGTCTATTGACACCACAGCTATTGTGGGTCAAGCACCAAAAGTTTCACGACAGTCAGATCAAACTGTTGCCAGGATCCAGACTCCCTCACCAAAGACGTCTTTTTCTCTGGTGCCTGTAAGTCCCAGGCTTCATTTTTGAATATTACAAAACATACCTTCAAGGCCTGCTTCACTAGCCTCATCCTCTAGATCTGACCGATCTACTAGGAGCCTGGCAGAATTCGATGTTGACCAAATGATGAGAAAGTTTTTGAGGACACTGATTCAGCTTGGAGTCCTCCCAGCTCCATCCTCAAGGAAAGGACTGAGATCAGCCCCTTCTACCCTGACTGCTCAGCTTCCTATACCATCTCCATTCCTGAAGCCATTTTAGACTGGAGCCAATCTTGTCTCAGTACCAGCTTCAGAGTCAATAGGCCTGGGGACTTCAGCTTTGATATCTTCCCTCACTCTCTTGACTCCAATGCACTCAGATCGAGCAGAGTCCCAGAGAAAGAGAGTTGGTGTCAGACCCTGAGATTTTCAGAGCCATCTCTGCCGCTTGTAGTTTCAGCATTAGACAGCTTCCTCAGGGTCTTCAGCCCTTGAAATCAAAAGAACTTCTGATTTGACTAACCTAGGTGTTTTTTCTTTGGTTCCACTGGTTGAGTTGGCTTTCAAGGCTGTGAAGAGGGCCTTGGTCAGGCCAAGATGACTGGTATATGCCCAGAGTTCAGATCCATCCAGATTTCCTCTGAAGACTGCTGGTAGACAGGGACACTTGGATCTTGTTGGCTTACAATTGGGCATTTGAGTCCCATGTCCAATTCCAATATGTCCCCCTCAGGAGTCCCAAGGCATATCCCTCAGAAGAGGACTTGTAAAAGGAAGCATATGGATTCCTCTCCTGAGTCTGTCACCAAAGACGCTGACTTAGGTGAAGGAGAAGTTTCTCCATGGTCTTCTCCAGAAAACATCTCCTTTGGAGATATCCTCAAATTGATGAAACAGAGGGAGGTATGGTCAACAGAAACTCCTCCTTTTGATGAATCAGTGTTTCTCGAAACCTTTGGACTAGAACCTTCAATGTCCTGGGTGATCCTCCCTCCTGATGCCTTAGACAACCTTGTCACGCAGAAAGTCTGGAAGGAGCCTGATGTGGCAGAGCCCATTCCAAAGAAACCAGACAGAATTTTAGTTACTGCTAAAGAATGGAAATTTTAGGCCAAGGGTACCCATGTAGATGCCATGGTTGTAGCAGCAGCTACTAAAAAGGAATAGTCTGAATAGACTTCCTTTATCCATCCCCCTAACAGGGAGTCTAGGGCACTGGACAGAATGGGAAAATTGATGTATGCTTCAGCCACCATTTCTCTTTGTGCACTGAACTACATGGTTCACATGGCACGCTTCCCTAGGGATTTGATAAAGAAACTCTCAAATTACCTGGTGGGTAACTTACCGCTGGTTATCAAAAAACTGAGGATTTCCAGTTGCCTGCCCTACAGTCATCATTAAATGTTGCCATGAGACTGCTATCTAAAACAGCAGATGGTGCAGCCTGAGTATAGGTATTATGATGCGTTGTCATGTCTAGATGTCGCTATGCGACTTTGCTAAATGCTTTAAAACATCCTTCTTAAACACCCCCTATGATGGCTCCACTTTATTTGGAACCAACGTTAAGGATATGCTTTTCAGGAGTGAACAGGATGGTAAAACCTTGTCTTCCATTGGAATCCCTTTTTCAACTCCTCAGAGATCTTTCCCTAGGAATCAGAGAAGGGATAGATAAATGTGGTTCAGAAAAATCTCAATGTTTTCACCAGGATGCTTTTGGGGATAGGCCTCTCAGAGGCAGAGGTGGATGTAATTCCACTGGACGTTGCCCAAGAGGCAGAGGATGTCCACAAAATCAAGGTTTCCATGGATCATTCACAGAGAAACCTTATCAGCATCCCTGAACACTTGCCCAACTGCTGCACTCTAAAGGCAGTCAGGGAATGCTTCTCCTTGCACCCTCTAGTCTGGCAAAATATAACTTCCAATGCTTGGGTGCTAAGGACCATTATCAGAGGTTATAAAGTACCCTTTTTGGAAACCCCAAAAATAAAGCAAATAATTCCCGATACTCCACCAAGTCAGTTGGAATCCACAGCAACAGAATTTCTAAAGTTGCTGGGCAAAAGAGTCATCCAACTAGTCCCCCAAGACCAGCTAGAATCTGGAGTTTATTCAAGGTTCTTTTTAGTGCCAAAATGGCAGGGGACCTAAGACCAGTTTTGGACCTCAGCAATTTGAATCAGTCTGTAACACAGACAAAATTCCAGATGGTCACATTATAGCCCATTCCACCTCTGCTCAGAAAAAAATTTGTATGTGCTCTGTAGATCTCCAGGATGCCTACTGTCATATAAACCCAGCAGCAGTCCAGGAGATTCCTCCATTTCCATTTGGAAGCCAATCATTATCAATTCAGAGTGATGCCATTTGGTCTCAGCACAGCCTCCATGGTGTTCACCAAGATAATGACAGCAGTGACAGACTGTCTCAGGCTACATGGGATCCAAGTATTCCCAGTGGTGGGAGGTTGGCATAATGGTTATGGTGTTTACCTTACAGATGAGGTGCAGAGTTTGATTCTCACTTTGGGTAAGTGGCTAGGTTTAAAATGGCCCACAAGGGCAGTTAGCTTAGTACTAATCTATGAACCTATATCTAGACGATTGCCGTCTAACTCGCTACCTCCAGTCTACTTCTGTCACACCACTTATTCCTGTTTCAACTGTCGACTCACCTGGGCATCTCTATAAACACCAACAAAAGCAAGCTACAGCCTACCCAATTCATACAATTCAAAGGCTGCCACAGACACTGTATATTAGACAGCAAGACTGCCCTCTGTACATGTCAGATCAATCAGATCTGTCACTCTCCAGGTAATGTATCATTCCAGACCCCAGGCTCAACTGATATTACACCTTCTAGGTCTAATGGCTTCCTCCTTTGTGTTGGTTCCTTTAACCAGATATGACATGAAAGTTATACAGTGGATGTTGCCTGTACAGTGGTCTCAGAAACTTCACCTCTTCATTTCAGGGTATGAATCGCGCAGATCTGCAGGGACTGCATTCTGTGGTGGATTTTTGTCCAAGTCCGTTACTCAGGGCATACTCTTCCATCCTACAATACCCCTGTTACTCAGGACATACTCTTCCATCCTACAATACCCAAAACTACAGTGATCACGGATGTCTCCCTTCATGGATGGTGGGGGGGGGGTATTTAGAAGGGAAAACAACCCAAGGATCGTGGTCCAAGATAGAGGCCAACCTTCACATCAGTGTCTTGGAGCTAAGAGCAGTCCTCTTTGCATTGCAGGTGCTTAGGACCATCTACCCAATGATATGATTGCATTCACTCAGACAATTTGTCAGTGGTTTGGTACATCAACAAGCAAGGTGGAATCTGATCGTACCCTTTTTGCCAAGAAGCCACAAGAATCTGGTAATGGGCAATGTCTTCGAACCACTTTCTAGTAGCAATGTTTACACCTGAGAAATCCAACATCTTGACGGAGAAACCAAGCAGAACTGTACTACTTGCCCCACAAGTGGTCTATCAGCAAAACAGTGGCAACAGAGATTTTCAACTGCTAGGGCCAACCTTACTGTGACCACTGTGCTTTGTACCCAAACAACAAATGCAGATGTTACTTTGCCCTCATCCTACCTACATGGACAGTCACTGATAGATGCTCTAGACCATCCTTGGCCCCCCAGATTTCCTTTATGCCTTTTCTGCTATCCTTCTTATTACCAAGTTCATTCAGAAAGCAGTGGAGTGCAAGACCAGGATAATATTCATTGCCCCCTTCTGGCCTTGACAGGTATGATTCCTCTTTCTTTGACCTCATCTAGGTCACCCACCATGGGTTCTGGATCCATTCCTGGGTTTCCTCACACACCTCTCCAGGCTACCTCTACCAGACCTCAAGATCCTAAAGCTAACAGCATGGTTTCTCCACTTCTAATTACTGTCAGAGATGACATGCTTTCATCCACAGTAGTTCAAACCATGTCTTCCTCTCAAAGGAGTTCCACAAAAAAGACTTAAAGAACAAATGGAAGTATTTCTCCATCTGGGCATTGTCCAATGGAATAGACCCCTTTTCAGCAACTCTTCCAAAAATGTTGGAATTTCTTTCAGAACTTTTCATGGTTGGGTCAAGTTATTACACAGTTAAAATACAATTAGCAGCCATTTCAATCTTCCACATAGGTTTCAGCAATGATTCCACTGCATTCCTCAAATTTTCCAAGGCCTTTCTAAGAGGTACCTTTTAATTGAGACCCCCAGTTCATGATCCAGTTTCTACCTGGGATGTCACCATTTTGCTTTAGTCTTTATCCCAAAGGCCCTTTGAACCAGCATCCACAGATATAAAGTTTCTTTCTTGGAAGACTATTTTTCTAGTTGCTATCACCTTTGCCAAATGAGTGTCAGAACTTCAGACACTCTCCTGTAAAGCTTCCTTCCTTCCTTGTCTTTCAAAAAAATGCATCTTTGAGAACAAATCCTTCCTTCTTAAGGTGGCTTCTGAATCGAACTTAAACCAGCAAATTGATTTTCTAGTTTTCTTCCCCAATTTTTCCAACAAAGGTGAACATACATTGCGCACATTAGATGTACACAGACAACTTAGATTCTACCTTCATTGCACCAAGACTGTCAGAAAATCAGATCAATTGTTCATATCTTTCTCCAAGAAAAAGTTGGTGCATTCAGTTTCTAAAATGACCCTCTCTGGCTGGTTAGCAGATTAGTAGATTGCATTTCATTTGTCTGTTATTCATTAGGCATGCCGCTACAATCAAGGCCTAAGGCGCACTCTACAAAGAGCAATGGCAATCTCAATAGCCTTTGCAAAATGAGTTCCTATCAGTGACATATACACAGCAATAACATAGCCCTCATCTCATACCTTTGTGTTTTACTACAAATTAAATGTGCAGTCCAGGACTTGCACATCTTTCAGCTCTGCCATACTCAGGAATATCCTTCCTTAAGCTCACCCAGGTCCCTGTCAGGTAGTTTGGGAATTTGTCCCACACACTGAATCAGAAGAAATATGACAACATCGGATACAAACGTTATGAACTTACCATAACAATAAATCAGTGTTGTCTTCTTTTCATCTGGTTCAACTTTCTTCCCTCCTTCCCCCTACCAAATTGCCGTTGTACTTCTAGGGATCAGCCAGATCTCCTGTAGACCATCTCTGACCCTTTCTAGCTCGTACACTTTATAGTTTTAAATCACAATTGAAGTCTGCTGTTATTATAATATTCATATTTATCACTACAGTCTAAAACCTGATGAAATAAGCTTTCCCTTTCTTTACAATTAGTATAAGCATTTAATGTTATAATTCTGTAAACTTGTTCTTTCCATTTTAAATCTACAATGGTTAATCTTCCATGTTTTGCTAAAGTTACATCTAATATCTTGACTGTATTTGTACAGAATATGGCTATTCCAGAACATCTGTCATTTCCCAAATTCCAGATTAATTTCCTCCCCATAGTCTCTCTGTTTGTAATCTTTCTTCATTTGTTAAAAATCTTGTGCCTTTTAATATAATTGCATCTACATTAGACATAATACACCACTCCAAAATCCCTTTTCTTTTTACAATATTTTTAATACTATTCACATTTACAGAGAGCACTCTAAAAATTCCATTTTCCCTTTTCCTTAGATTCACAGTTTCATAGGTTCATAGCTAATTACTAGGCTATCTGCTTTAATGGGCCAGTCTAAGCTTTGCCAGTTTCCCTCCCAATGGTGATAATCAAGCACTTTATCTTATGTCTTTGAGTCAAACATTTTAACCATGATACCAACCCTAAATCATTAGCTGTGTATATTCTTTTCCATCCATTTCCTTTATTTTTTCTTTTGTACTTGTACCTTTAAATTTTCTTTTTCTGTCTTTTACCCTTTTACCAATAGAATTATTTTTTTCTTTTACTATCTCCCAATTTATGTTTTCTTTGTCACTTATTTCAGAGCCTTCTATGTCCTTTTTATTATTTTTTTCTCATCTATTTTTTTATTTCTACTACTAAAATTTCTCTGTTCATTTTCTTCTCTTTATTTTTCTTTTTTCTTATTCTTATTTTCATGTTTACAATTCAATTCATCCATAAATGTCCAGTTTTTGTTACATTTGTAATGTCAATTCACATTTTTTGCATCATGTCCCATTTCCCCAGAAATATAACATTTTATTTTATCACAGTTACTTATCAAATGTCCTTTTCCACAACAAATGTTTTGGGTTGTCCCCAGTAGTTTACAACACCCCTATTGCCTTCCACATTTATAATCAGTATATGTATAAAATTTTCTCTATTTTTAACACAGTATTACAATCCCATCTGCCAGTCCATAAATCCATTTTATCATAAACTTTTTGCAATGTCCAGTTTTTCCAAATATCCTTTCAAAGTCTCTCTTTCCACTTCTGTTCAAAATTGTACATTAATTTTCTTTTTAGTTTCCCTGTTAAATGCTTTTGTCACATAAATATTCTATGGGTTAGTCTTTTTCATATTCTCCATGAAAATTTTCCATTTAAAAACTGTCACAAAATGTCTCTGTTAATAAGAATAAATGCTCTTACCTTATGTGCTTTTACACCCAGTGGAGTTATTAAATTGTCCCATACTTATATCTGTCCATATCTTTGTCTTCTTAACTTTGAATCCTTGCCACATACTTCTGTGTTTCTGCCTTTTTCTTTTCTGCTACTCCACTTTTGTCTTCTTTTACTTTTTCTGCATATGTTATCTTTTCCATCTCACCACAATTCTTCAGGGTTGTCTCTGCATCCTCCTTTTCTGTTTTCTCTGTAATGTCCCCCCAATAAACGTCTCCTTCATTTTCTGGCTTACTCTGCATCATCATGTTTTTAATTAAATCATACTGCAACCCTCCCAATGGGAGGGTTGTAATTATACAGCCATCATTTGCCGACTCATCTCCATCAAACAGATTTCTTTGAAACATCTCCTCAGATTCCTGCAAGCATTCTCCTGTCCTGATATTGGTTTTCCCTTCCATTACCACTCCGTTATCTCCTTCTGTCTATCCATCTGCCTCCCTGTTTCTCTAGGCTGCTTCTGCTCCTGGAACAGAAAAAGGAAGTATTCATGCAAAATCGGTCCCAGTCAGAACAATGATTAGTAGAGGAAGTTCCCCAGTGCCCATGCCAAGTTTCCCCTATAAGTGCAAATACCACCTCGGGTCTCCCATGAAAAGAAGTTAATAGCCTAGTAAAACTAGTACTGTCAAAAAAAAAGATAAATGAATAAATAAATAAAAATCACAATAGAAATTCAGGTCTTCTAACCCCAGCCCTTTTTCTGGATCTATCAAAGGCATTCAACACAGTCAACTATGAACTTATGAATTATTAAATTCTCTTAACTAAACTCTCTCTCTCTCCCTATGGGGTATCACCCTTCTCAATTAACTGATTTCACATCAACCAACAATATAGATTGCATCACTGCCTCTCCCTAAAACAACCAAAGTGGCTCAAATTAAATAATTCTCTGTTGTACTCACAATTAATTACAACCTTCAAACTAATACATAACCCTGAAAAATCCCATCTCTTCACTCCATCATTCAGCCTTACACTAATAAAGAGACTTGTGCACTCCACTGATAAATTATTACTTTCCATAACTCACCTAATAACAATGCAGGATACTCCCCTGTATTCACACTGCATTTCTAATATATGGATTACCATCCCACTCCTCTTAAGAACAGTCTGCAACCTGAAAAACTTTTAAGTGCCAATTGAAGCAATACCTGATGAATAAATAGATCTGCATCTGCACCACCCCTGCTTAAAGTGGTACTGATATAGATATATAAATTTGTGTCATACCTCTGTGCTGCACAAAACCTAATGTACTGGTATCACAACTATATCCACCTTTATCATCTCATCTCCTTATCTTCCTTTTGCACCCCCCTTACTTTCTTTGGGCTGCTGTAACTCTATCCTATTCGTCCTAGATTGTGAACAAATCTTTATATTAACAAATATTCTTATGTAAAATCTGACAATCTATACACACTGATGATATTGCACTGCATATACTTCCGTGTATTAAAAAATATATTCATATACAACCCATGTAACTGTTATTTTTAATTGAAGCTGTTTGCAATTTATGCAACTGACGCCAAGAATGCTTGACTAATGGAACTGTTGCTCATGAATGAAATTGACTGTAAATGATGAAATAATGCAAATGATGTCCATGTTGTGTGTATAATGGAGCCTTTCTCCCCTGACCGTAGGTGAAAAAGGGCTTTGCTCATTCGAACTTTCTGGGTAAACAAATGCCAATAAATAGTGTGGAACTGAATGACCTGAGGCATATTCCACCCAAAGGGACATGCAGGAAAAACACATTAGAACTTACTGTGTATGTATTAGAGGCTGAAAAGACACTGATCATGAGTAACGTCTTGCCTTCACCAAGAATAATGCCTAGATACCAAGACAAGATAATTGACTTTAACAGTTTGCTAAGTAGTTGGTGCCATTCTAATTGGATCCATTATGTATCAGCCTGGAATGAAATGGTTTCACCAGGGATGGCTTCTGCAAACTGGCTAAAGCCTTTGCTGCCCCCATACTGCCTTTTTTAGGCAACGTCCCTCTTCCGGAGATTCCAGCATAGCAAACTCAATGCTAGGAGTCCAAATAGAAAGATGCCAGAACTTTATTGAAGCCCTACAGCAACTCAAGCACATCCATAATTGTGTAGCTACTGAGACTTGGCTTCAGTGCAGTGAGAGCACTCCTAGCCTGTGTCAGATAAAAATTATCACCAGGCTTAACTTAGAATTCCTAGAGATCCAAATCACCCTCAACAAGCCCGACTGTTACTTCATTACTAGTTAGTGATCCCCATTGGCGTCCCCCAAACATCATGGAAATTAAATTACTTTAATACCATTGAGATATTTAATATCAAATTTAATGCTTTCTTGCTAAGAGAATTCAGTTACCTATATATTGATTGGTACAATTTCACCTTAAAAAGGTATATACTGAGCATTTTCTACACTTTGTTAATGACAATACACTGGACTAAATTGTAAAACTACCTACTAAAGTCTGTAATATTCTTATCATGGTCCTTACCAAACTAGCCCTTACCTGTACCACTCTCTGCATCAATTCAACCTTTTTTAAAATCTGACTACAGTTCGGTCATCTTCTCTGTCATGCCTCGCAGCATCATCCTACCACCAATTGTGACTGTCTTTAAGGCCTTATTGAGGGCAAACCTGCTTCATTTTGTAGAAGACCTACACACAATTCCCAACAATCCCCTACAAATAAACCTAGCTGAGAGGACTGCTTCATTTACTTCTGACTTTTGCCAGCTGCATACAAAATCAGTACCTCCCTGCCTTAAATATAATGCTAAATTCAGAGACATACCTTTCTGGTGCAGGCCTCCTCTTCAGTATTGATAAATTGCATAACAAATGAAAGGAAGTCATGAAAAGTTGTAAGACGTCCGTTACTCTTCCACCTCAGACCTCAAAACTAGACTGACACATGCCTTCAAGGAACTTAAGGGAGCTATTAGAAAATGTAAAACAGAGTACAAGCTTAAGACCACTGCTGATACCAAAAGAAACTGCAAATCTTTCTTCAGTTATGTCAAGAAATTAAGGAATAATGTCCAGCAGTGCATTGAGCTCATCAGTAATAGTACCACACATTCCAGTCCCAAGGGTGTAATTTGTATATTAGCAAACAAATTTAGTACTGACTTTACCACCTAGCAACATTGTTGCCCTTAAAACAAGTCTTAAAATCCTTGTTAAATTGCAAAAATAGCATTGCCATTGGTTCAGACAACATAACAGACTGCATTCTCATCAGTGTTAGTTTTGCACTATCTAAGCCGCTGCATAAATTTACCTTCAGCCTCTCCGAAGGGTTTGTCCCCACTGCCTGGAGAGCAGCCAGTGTGACTGACCTACACAAGTGTGGCTCCTCTACAGATTGAGGTGCTTATGGACCCAACATCCTTACCAGCCTTATATGCAAAGCCATGGAACATTTCATAGCATAACTCATTTATGCAGACATAGATAACTTGTCTAATTTAGACTCCAGTCAGTTTGGTTTGTTGAAGGAAAGATCCTGTCACCAAAACCCAGTAAGCTTGCTTGAAAAATTTACAGATGCTGTGAACAGTGGTCATTCCATACATGCTACTTACTTCAACCTTACCAAGGCATTTGACATTGTCCCCGTGCTAGTATTATTGAAAACTCAGACAACCTTAATGTAAACATGTACATTGGGTACTGGATTGCAAATTGGGTGTCCAACATATTCTAATTTGTGAAAGTTACTGGTACCCTCTCTGAATATAAAATTGTAACTAGAAGAGGTATCTCAGAGGTCAGTGCTGGGCTCTCTCCTGTCTGGCGTTATTTTTATTTATTTATTTTTTTTAACAGACATCCAAGCCAAAATCCCAGAAGTTTGATTGACCAAGTTTACTAATGACTTCAACACAGACACTGATTTTGGCTCATCTACTGACACTAATTGGCTCCAACAAGGAATGGAGTATACACACGCCTGTTGCACTAAAACCAGTCTTAAGCTAAATGCTGAAAAGCGCAGCATAGTAACATTCAGAAAAAAGCTGCTCTCACCTTTTATGTTATTAACTGTACCCCTCTTCAGGCAGACACAGTTATAAAAGACCTGGGTACTTGTGTGGGTCTCTGTCTGTCTGTCTCTCTCTCTCTCTCTCTCTCTGTGTCATTCAGTCGTCACATTTCCACCATAGGAATGAAATCCTGCTATCTGGCCCTGTTAATTTCCTAGGGGGATATCTTCAAGATCCAAACAAGTCTTCCTACAACTCTGCTCTTACCTTACCAGATCCATCATCAAATACAGTGCTCCTCTTTGTAAGTATGTACATATCCAAACATATTACTCTGCTAGAAAGCACCCAAAGATTTCTAGCCACGAATATTAAAGGCCTTAAATCCTTTAATTATCCAGGCAGATTAGTGCTACTCTTGTTATACTTAGAAGCCTACCAGGTGCAGGTCAAATGAAGTACTACTTTAGCTACCTTTAACACTAGTTTAATGATTGGATGGATAGACACAAATTTAAGCCAACATTATTGTATTTGGCTCTGCTCAGTTTGGGAGGTGAGCACTATTAAGTGGTTGAAAAAGGTGGCAGGAACTTTTAAGTGTATCTTCTTAAATGTGCATATGGCCAGGCATGTTATGGCCCCATGCTTGTTTGCCCACTATTGTTCCTGTGTGCCTGTCCCTTTTGTACCTTCTTGTTTCCTATACTGTCAGACTGTTGTGTTCACTTCTGAAACCCCAATGTATGTATGTTCTATAACATTGACTTAGAAGGAATAAGGTAAAAGGCCTCTATGTTAAATACATCTGTTAATCTGATTATAAGTAAGACTGTTTGAATAAGAGGTTTGAGTACTGATTTTGCCATATGTAATATGAAACTGCATAATAAACATTTTAGAGTTAATATTGATGAATCCTGCTGGTACACTCATTAAAGAGAGGTGTGTTTTTCTTCCAGGTCTTGGCTGAAAGTATCACATCTGTCCAGGGTGGTTGTGTTGGAAAAGAGGGTTATGATGAAGTAGTAACAGCTACATATACAGGTATGGAACCTCCCTACTTACTTTGATGTGAGTACTTGGAGAGGATTTTTTTTATAACAGTGGTCAACATATAAGTACTGCAGATAGTGGTAAAACTTCTTATCTTCAGATACGAAGTGTTGTGTATTAACACAAACTTACTTGAATATGAGAACTGTCACTTTCATTGTCGGTACTTCACACTGGAAGCTCTGTGATACAAGTGTGGTAATAGTAGTTCCATGTCTATGGTAAGAACAGCTAGCATACCCTTTAGTGTATTCATTTTATCTCTCCTCCATACAACTGCCTTCTGTAGACAGACACATGGGAAATTCCATAATGTTTTTGCTGCTGAAGTTTAGTTTTTATTATTACTACACTAACTTTATTTTTTTCAGTTACCCAGATCCCTGTATGCAATATTTATGAGTAGTAATATTTAATCATCCCATCACAGCAGGATGCATATAAAAAATAATTAATGTCTGTTAGAAGAGCGAACTAGTCCTACCATTTTTCTAGCACACCTAACTCTCCAACATTACATTTTGTTGAGCTGTACTCTGCGGAAGTCCCTGAATGTAACGTTTCCAGCAATGGACTCTGAAAAAGTAAATCTGCACACTTTGTGATGGATGGCAGTTCTGTCCTTCACTATTTACATCTTGATTGTACTACTTTTGTAGACAATGCATTGTGTAAATTGTACATTTCTGAAAGATATGACATTTATATGACAGAAGTAAAATACACCTGATACCTACAGTGATGTCTGAACGTCTTCACCTTTTTAACTTTTACTATTATCTGAGCCTCTATTCACTTAACTCAGAATGCATGTTCCATTGCCACATCTGTTTCACATTTTTCTATCTGTTCACACAGCAGACATAAAAAAAAAATCTTTCTCTTTTTTCCGTCTTTCTTCTTAACTTGACTCATTATTTCATATCTTCTACTTTTAATTCATTCTTTACCAGCCATTTCTTCTTACAGTTGCAGTTCACCTACTCTGACCATTCCACTTACTACTTAAGCACATGCATCCCACTTTGCTTTAAAGTTCTCCCTCATATCTTGTTACCAAACACCCCTCATTTCCAACAAATGTGCTTTATAGTCACAGTACTGCTAATACTTAGTTCCTTGTGAACATGAATAATAAATACATGTTAGTATATAATGTTGCAGTTGTAGTCATAATATTATTTATGATCTGCTTATATTGTGCAGTTTTGTCTTTAATAACTGATAGTGAATTCTTAATTGATTGTGGAACTTTTGTCACTTTGATGCACATCATTGTGCAAACATTTGTTTTCTTTTGTCAAATAGGTATACCCACTAGGCTTATAGCCTGTTTTCAGGGGAGACCCGAAGCAATATTTTATATGAGCTATGCAACAGGAAACCGGCTTTTTACAAATATGTAAAACTGAATATAGAATGTTAAACCTTTAAATTTAACACAAAAATGCAAAAATAAGACTAAAACATATTAAAAACAAATTGTATAATTTGATTATTTTGTATTCAGAAGTGTATGTGTTGTGCTGCTCACCAGTAACATTAAAACTAAATGTATTAATTCCAAATTTCAAAGACATGCTACCTTGGAAATAAATAGAATACCTGGTTTGGTAGCAGTCCAAGCATTCAGCTTAATTCAAGGTAGTACACCATCAGAATCTGCATATATAATTTGAGGTATATCAGGGTGTAATATATGTGTCTTCTTCTTCTTCTTTCGGCTTTTTCACGGTTAGGGGTCGCCACAGCGGATCACCTGTCTGCTCCTGATTGGAGTGGAGTTTTACGGTGTCGAGTTGCCAGCCCGGCATCCAACCTTTCACAGAAGGCGCACACACTCACACCTAGGGCCAATGTAAAGTGTCCAATCCATCTGCAGCATGTCTTTGGGATGTGGGAGGAAACCGGAGCACCCAGAGGAAACCCACGCGACCACTGGGAGGACATGCAGACTCCACACAGAAGGCATCCCAGCCGAGGATTGAGCCAGAGAACCTTTTGCTGTGAGGTGGCAATAATAACCGCTGCACCACCACGGCCGCCCAGGGTGTAATATATGTGTACGGCGTTAAAAGATTTGACATTGTTAGCCATTGTCTGAGCTCAGAATGTTCATTATGTGGGCATCTGGCATCCTATATTCCTAGTACATTATGATATGTATGCTGATGAAGTTGGCTACTTGCAATCTGCATTTGTCTCTTTATTTAAGCAATCCTTTAAAAAAAAAACACCTTCATTGAATTATCACTTAAGACATGGGCACATGTACATTAATAGAATAAAAACATAGTAACATTTTTTATGTACATACATTATACATTGCATATGTTCCTTTTCTTCCTGTGCAACTGTCACTTAGTCCAGCATTACATAAATTGGTCAATTCCTGCCGTGCCTTAAAATGCACTACTCTTCCTGAACATTATTTTGCATATGCTGTTCCCACACATTTGATTAATTTCTGTGTAATTTGTTCCTTGTCTTTTCTAAAGATCCCATTTCAATGCTTCAAATACAGTTGGTTTTCATTCTGATTTACATTTTGTAGTAGTTTTGTGTTTTTTTGGCAGCCAATATAATTAAACTTAATAAAGCCTATATCTAGCATTTCAGTTTCTGTGCCCCAGTTTAAAATAACACTTTCCTTAGTTACAGCTATTTGTTCCCCCAGTATTTCTGACAGGGTATTCTGTAGGGAATTTTAAAAATCTGCCAGCTCAGTACACTCCCAAAAAATGTGCACAGTTTTCCCCAGCACACATCCAGCATTTGCCATCTACCGGAGGAAAAATTCTTTGAAGTCTGCTTAGGGTATAAAAATAGTCATGCAAACCCTTCCAAGCAAAAATTCTAAACATTCTTGACTTTTTTGTATACATATGCCCTCCACTATTCCTATGTAAGTTATTTTTCCAGTCTCTCTTCTCACTCTTTTCTAACCTCCTCTGATTGATTCTTGTAGTTATGTAGAAGTATGTTATATGCCCTACTAACTATTACGTTTTCACAGCAGCTTCTGTTTTAAATTCAACTAAAAACTCTACCAGAGCAAGTCTTTCACTTAGGGATCCCCCTGTTCTTTCCTCTTTGTCCATACTCTAACATCAATCCCCAGTAGGGAAGGCAGTCTTTAACCTGCAATCCAAACTTCTTGGCCTCATCCCACTCTATTAAAGTTCCCTCTCTGGCTATTTGCTGCCAGTACCTTGGTTACCTTGCCAGTTTTCTCCAGTAAATTCCAGCCCCTCTTGCCTATTTTCTGTACCTCTGTTTGTAGTCATCCCTGTTGAAAACATTTCCTTTCTCCATCCCATGTTGGCTTAGCTCTTAGAATATCTTCTGCAACTGTATGAATATAATATTCTGTATAGTTGTTGTTATTCTCCTCCAGCATCTGCATCCACAATCCCACTCTAGCCTTATTTCTTGAACTCCCCCAAGCACTTTATCAGAAACCCTCCTGCTTGTGTTATGTATGTGAGCTTTAACTGTGAAGCTCTAACATATCCATTCAAATCAGGTAATCCTAAACCACCTTGTTCTATTGGAGATATCAGCTTATCCCATTTAACTCTTTCCCTCTTCTTCTCAGAGATAAATATCTTAAACTCTTTATTAATTGTTCTCCGCATCCTCTCCTCTGGTTTATAAAAATATTCCTGATCTGTATATAAAAAGTACATTTGTATAAGCTGAACTTACAGGAATAGTAGATATTTGAATGTTCACTGCTGCAGTAGCCTTAGCTATATTGGTTATATCCTGCCAGAAATGTAACATCTGCCCAGTTTTCAAAGCTTCAGGGCACCTTTCATGTACCCAAACTCTCAAGTTGAGCTGACTAAAAAGACAAGTTTGGATGTGAAGCCCTTCAGAGCTTTCCTGCCAGCAAAGGGAGAGAGGCTGAACCATGAAAGGACAATTCTAGGAATAACATCAAATAAATGTCCACACCTTGGCATAAAGATGCACCAAAAATAAGGAGAATGGAGGGAGGGAACAGCTAATGCAGTAGTAATCATATGAACATCTATTGTTATGGTAAGTTCAATTTATATAACTGCACTATGATCTTCATATTCATCACTACTGCAGCAGCCTTAGCTATATGGGTAGATTACCGTAGCTAACTATATTTGGGAGGTGGAAGGAGAAGTGTCCAGGAGCCCCAGGAAAATGGTCCTAACAATACTTGATCTAGACCTAGAGAAGGAATCAAGCTTATGGTGCTTTCTAGACGTATGTACATAAGGCCAAGTAACAGCTTCTGGAATACTTCTACAATCCAACCCTTTACAAAAACAACACAGATGAAGCCATGGCCGTCATAGAGGGGGCCTTGACCCTGCCTGGAATAGATTTATCATGGTGAGTGTAACAAAACTTAATAGCCTTAGACAATTATTTGGAAATATTCTGTTTTGACACATGTCCCTTCTTCTTATCTTCACAAGAAATGAACAATTGATCCAAAGATCTGAAAGATTTAGTTCTGTGAGTAGTACCAAAGTTGTCTGTGAACATCCAAAGTATGGAGTATCCTTTCTCCTTTATTTTTAGGTTCAGGAAAGAAAAACAGGAGATGGATAGTTTAGCTTAAAATATAAATTAGATACCACTTTAGGCATAAAAGAAGGATTAAGTCTCAAAGAAACCCTGTTCCTATGGAAAATGAGGTAGGGTTGACTCACCATAAGAGCTTGCAACTCAGATACCCTTCTTGAAGAGGTCAAACTCTTTTCCATGTTAAGAACCTCAAGTGGAGCAAGTGTTAGCTTCTCTGAAATAAAATTAATATCCCAAGGAGGGACCATCAGTTCACTTGGAGGGCTCTTATGCAGAACCCTTTTAATACACATTTTGACATGAGCTTGCCTTGAAAGAGGAGGAACCATGAACAGACAAAACAAAATGGCTGATAAGTGAACCTTGATCCAATGTACTCAAGGGCAAAACTGGGTTGGGTTGCACAGCTGGGCTTCGAAAGATCCTGGTGGTTATCAGATCCAACTTCATACTGGCCAATTTCAATACTAAACCGTGATTATAAAGTGTTCATGTCTAAAATGGCTAAAAGAATGGAAAAAGTAATGACAACATTGATAGATATTGATCAGTGTGGTTTTGTGGAGGGGAGGCAAACATTTGACAACATTAACAGAATACTGATGATCCAGAGGGAAGCAGAATGTAAGAAAATACCATTGTTGTTGGTGGGTCTTGATGCAAAGAAAGCATTTGTCATAGTAAGCTGGGACTTTGAGAAGGGCAATGGAAGCATTTGGATTTCCTGAAAGAAATTATAAGGTTTATTAGGAGGATATATGAGTGATAGCAGGTGAAAATTAAAGTGGGTGGGGTCCTCTCTGATAATTTCTGCTTGAGCAGAGGAACCAGGCAGGGGTGTCCTTTTTCCCCTTTGTTATTTGCATTATATTTAGAACCATAGGCAAAGAAAATAAGGGACTCAGAAATTCAAGGATATAATTGGTATGTTCATCAAGAAAAGATGGCTCAATTTGCAGATGATATTATTTTATACCTGACAAAACCAGAATGAGACATTACAGTGTTGTGGAACATTTTGACACAGTTTCAGATAATAGCGGTAAATTATGTACCCACATATGAATTGGTTCAGCAATATCCTTATTTATAGGGATATGAGAAAATGAAGTATTCAGGAATATGGATTAAAATGATTCTGTTGTGGCAGCTAAGGATATGTGGGAAGAGACTAAACAGAAGATAATACAAAAACTGAGAAAATGGAAACTTTGTTGTATGGATAGTAAGATACAAGAAGTTAATTTTTTTTTAGTCCCATTAGTCTTATACATAGGTTAGGCATATTTTTATCAACCAGATGAGAAGTTGTGGCTCGCAGTTAATAAAGAGCTGAAGGATTTTATCTGGGAGGGGAAGACTGCAAGAGTCAAGTGGAATAAACTGATTCTTCCAGAAGAAGAGGGGCGATTAGGATTACCCAATTTGAAGGGGTATTTCAGAACTACACAGTTAAGGCTTCTATATGTAGCACAAGCAGAAAACTATAATTCAAAGTGGAAAGAGATGATGATGAAAGAGGGGGGAGGTCAAGAAACAAGGAAAGACAGGTTTTGGATGCAAGCCTTTAAGGAGAATAACAGAATATTATATCTGTAAAGTAGCAGAAAGTATCCTAAGAACTAAGCCAACACAGGAATGGAGAAAGGAGATTCTGCCAAAAGGGGAGGACTATGATTAGGTATATAGACAGTAGGCAAGAGGGGACTGGAAGTTGTTGGAGAAAACTGGCAAAGGAACCAATGTATTGGGAGCAAATAACTAGAGAGGGAAAATGATAGAATGAGAAGAGGCCAAGAATTTATTTGGATTGCTGTTTTGTGATGTAAAATGCTTGCAACTAGATTTGTGTCTGTGTGGTTTGTTTTCATTTATGTAAATATATGATGTTTGTAAGTGATGGTTTAATAAAGATGTTTCTTGTTTTAAAAAAGGGAGGGCAGGAATGAATAATTTATATAATATTGCTTAGGTTGTATGATTTATAGCAATATATGTGAAGTATAATATTTGTAAATGTGAACTTGTTAATACAGTTTGAATAGTTTTATATAAATGTAAATTTGCCCGTGTCACAAGTGATAATTTAATAAAGATGTTTTAAAAAAAGACCCTGGTGGTTGTTAGCCTAGTACAAATCTATGAACCTGTGAAAGGCCGTAGGATAGTAACTCACACAGATATTGTACTGCCAGAGAACAGCTAGCCCTGAATAGGTGCTGGTTATGTTGTTGGCACCAACATGAAAACCTTTTCCATTTGCTAATGTATGATTTTCTGGTAGCAAGCTTTCTTGTCTCCATTACTACCTGCTCTACATCCTCAAAAAACAGGTATCTAAAAGGTATTTAAGACCCTGTCATTCAGGCAGTCAATTGAAGTTGATTGATATTAGTGTGTATCAAACACCCTGTTCTTGTGTGAGTAGATCCATTCTGTGAGGAAACTTGTGATGATTGCTCCTGGCCATTTCCAGAAAGGAGGAAGAACCATAGTTGCCTGGGCCAGAAGAGAGTCCCCATGATATTCTTGGAAGATTACTTCTGACTCTTCAGAAGTACCCTGGATATGAGAGGAAAGGGTAGAAAAGATATGCAGGAACATTCCTGACCAAAGAAAAGGCATCTGTCTTCCAGGCGTTCTTGCTTGGTGTTCTGGAACAGAATTTTGCGTGTTGATTGTTCAGAGAGGATTCAAAAAGGTCTGTTTGAGGAACTTCCCACAGAATGATCAAATCTTGGAAGACCCCCTCCATAATCTGGTTTCCATTCATGAGGGTCTGCCCTGCTCCTGGTCAGCTTGTCTGCCACACAGTTTTGCTCTGATGGAATACAGGATGCCTGTATAGTGAGAGTCTGCTGTGAAACTATATCCCAAGCTAACGCAGCTAGTCTGCAAAGGGGGGTACAGCCTGGTTTCCCCTTGCTTGTTAATGTACTACATGACTGTGACATTGTCTGTAACCATTTGAAGAGGTCTCCGGGACCAAAGATGGTTAGGAGAGTTGAGGAAATTGATCAGGTTAGGCATCTTCTTAAAATGTATTGTGCTTGCATCTGTCTTTGGTGTCCTGCACTTTTATCCCCCCTGAAATTGCTCACCAAGCAATGTCCAAAGCATCTGTGGTAACTAACTGCTTTGGAACAGGGAGGGAGAAGGGGAGACCTGAATTTAAGGATACCTGTTGTCTCCACCAAAAGATTTCTCTTCTGACAAACCCCAGTACTGGGGTCTGAGAAGATAAAGGGAAGGGTGTTGATGATGGAAACAAAGAGATTTCAGATCCCACTGTATCTTTCTCATGTGGAGTCTTGCCGGGGGTATCATGAGAATCATGGATGCTATGAGACCCGAAATCCTTGGGTATTCCCTCACATTGACTGAAGTCTGAGTGGAAAATCTTAGAACTAGATCTAAATAAATATCTATTTTTTTTTCATGTGGAAGAAAAGCTCTTTGAACTGAGGTCCCTAGTTGACATCCCAGGAACACAGTCTTGTATGAGGAAGTCAAGAAAGACTTTTGAATGTTCTCTTGGAATCTCAGCTTGTGCAAGAGATCTCTCACCCAAAAGAGAGATTCCTGACATTTTGAAAAAGACTCTGCAAAGAAATGTGGATACCCTGTAGCCTGCAGTGAGCTATAATTGGAGCTAGACACTTTGTGAACACTCTGTGCATTTGTTGTCTGAAGGGGAATTGATAATGCAATCCAGATACACAAAACCTTAAGAAATGCTGAAGTCTGGATAAATATGGATGTGATTATAAGCATCTTTTAAGTCTAAAATAACAAACTCCAACTACCGCCCAAGAGTCCCGAATCCTGAGTATATAAATGAATAAAATCAATCCAACACAAAGATACAGGAACGGAAACTGGCGGAGCAATACAGTCCCCATACACTATTCCAACCACTTCTGGTTTCCAGTCAACACTATGTTCACTTCAGCACAAACAAATTCAAAATCCAGTCAAGATAAAAACGTTTGAATTTATTAACCCAATGACAAAGTTCGGCAAGCACTTTCACCCAAAAGGGTTTCTTCCGCCAATTTCCATTCCTGTACCTTTGTGTTGTATTGATCTTTTAAGTCTAGTCTTACCAAAAAACTTGAGCAAGGAAAAGAAGTGGTAAGAGGCTGTGAAGTGACATTATTTTGAATTTGTGCACTATCACAAACAGCTTTAGGAAAGAAAAATCCAGAACTGGTCACCAAGCATTTTCTTTCTTTGGCACAATTGATATCCTTGAATAAAACCCCTTCCCCACTTGGGAAGGAGGTTCTGATTCTATCATTCCTTGCAAGCAATGAAGAACAGGTGGAAACAAGAGAGTCTGATCTGCAGAATGAGGAATGACCCCCTGGAAAAGAGGAATTTTCTCCCACTGCCACTGTAACCCTGATGAATGATTTTCAGAACCCATTTGTCTGAAAAAAATCTGCTGCCGAAGAGAAAAACAGAAATTCAGACTTTCTGAAACAAAAAAGGGGGCAGTGTGGGAGAGGGTCACAAGGTCTCTTGAATATTCATTCAGACTTGTCCTTAGTTTGAGAGGTTTGAGATTTCTTTTTGGAACTCCCTTGCCACTACTACTTCTTAAATATTGGTTTACCTGAACTCCTTTTAGACTGTTTATTCTGGTTTTTGCCAAAACTGGATGAGAAGAAAGAAAATCCCTTGTTCAATTTGGAAAACGAAGGTTGAAAAATCTTAAGAGATTCCCTGGATCAGCTTGTCCTTTTCATCACACTTTTTGGCCACCTCTGCAGAAGAGGGGCCAAACACTAAATCTCTATTCAAGGAAGAATTTAAAATCTCATATTTTTACATCATCTGGGAGGTTCTGAGAATGTAGCCAAGAAAACCTCCTTAAAACATTACCATTGGCCATAGCCCTGGAAGAAGTATCAACAGAGTCATTCACACACTGCAGACAATGAGTACTGACCTGTGCAATAAAAGAAATTAAATTATTTAAGGCAGATTCTTTTCACAAGAAGAAATTGTAGAACATTTCTCAAACTTTCACAATTTCTCACAACAAACTTTAACACGTGAGCCTGACAATTTAAAGTTCTGAAAATCAAAGTTGCAGCAGTGTACACTTTTCCCCATACCAATCAATCAGTACAGTTCCCATTCTTATTAGAAAGAGTAGAATTGAAATCAACTAAACAATCTGATGTTGTCTTCATTCTTCCTTGCGATAGGGTCGCTGGTCCGACCTTTGGATCCAGCTTGGCCACACTCTCCAGACTTGGATTTGACTCTCAAGCTCCTCCCTCTTACTCATAATGCACTATACCCACCCAGGCACCTCAAATCTCGTTTGCCACTTCAGCATCCAGATGCGGATCTCTGCACTCTTGAGCGATTGTTACCTTTCTCAGGAAAGTTAAGAGTTTAGTAGCAAGTCCTCCCTCTTGTAGTTCTTCTTAAATGTTTTGTGTGTGTGCGCATGTAAGTTTCTTTCTCCTTTTCCTCCTGTAAAAAAAAAAAAAGTTAGTTGTAGTTGCTGCAGCTGAAAGTTATATGTAAAGTTAAGTTAAAAATTGAAATTAGTCTTAGAATTAGCCTTAGTTTTACTTTCTAGTCGAAGGTTACTTACCTTTCTGTTTAGCCTTTCATTGACTGTCTGTTGGTTTTGCCAGGCTTTGGCTGTTGTCATGTCTGACAAACTTTCTCCCGGCTTCAACAGTTGCACCACTTCTGGGCATAAAATCCCAATCAGGATGCCCACAAGGAGTACGTGTATTGCTTAGGTGCAGACCATTTCAAGGCAGGGTGTTCAGTCTATGCTTCATTTAATCCTTGGGCTCTAGCTGTCAGATGTAATAAGATGATTCTGAAGGGTCTTCTTCCATTGTTTGCTCCTGAGGCTCAGCCCCCCCCCCCCCTTGGCTTCCACTTCATTTTCTTCTACTAAAGAAGCAAAAAAAGAGGTCTACCCCTGTCTCCTTGAGAGATCTTCTAGAGCCCAAAGCCAAGTCAATGAGAACTTCAGACTGACCCCGTCAGATCCACTAGCTTTCTCGGATCCAGGGGATATTATATCATTATTGCTTCCTCCACTGTCGGCTCTGCTGTCAGATCCAGTGGCTCGAGATCAGAGAGCTTTGAGCAAATCCCCTGCTCACTCAGTTAAATCCAAGTGCTCCGGACCCCCCTCATCGGCTTCATCCAGATCTTGTAGAAGCTGGTCCAAGACAGACATGGACAGGATGATGAGGAAATTCTTTAAGGCCCAGATCCAGATGGGAGTAGTCTCAGCTCCGTCCCCTGACAGATCCGTGAGCTACCCAGGCCATATCATCAGGACTCCTCCTCTGATCCAGCCTTCAATTTCGGAGTTGCAGGATTTGGGACTTCCATGTGTGTCAGGCTTGGTTTGGGGGAAGCGCCCTTCCTCGAAGCCGGTATTGCCCTTGATCAGCCCTTTACTGATTCTCTTGGAGTAGAACGAATCTCTGAGCTGAGATGTCAGTGCTGGGTCTGTGGGACTGGGGTTGGCTCCGTCTTTGTTGGAGCCATCTCTTTCCTTAGGCACTTCAGCACTTGAAAGCTCGGGTCCGATCCTTTCTGGAGGCCTCAGATCTGGTGCAAGGCCTGGCTGTTTCCCCTCTGTGGCTTTGACTTCAGGGGACATGGAGAGGACTTCTTCCAACCGTCGTTTTTTCAGATAGTGAAGAGAGTTTTCTCCTGAGTTGAAGATCCATCACCAAATGTACCCTCATTGAGTCGGGGCCTTGAGCCTATTCATCCTGCCCTGAGTCAACCCATCCCGAGCAGCCTCCAGGATCTCCCTGCCCAGGAGAGATCCCCTTCTTCTGACACTTCTACAGAGTACCCAACTGAGAAAGTCCCCTGGAAGAAAATGTGCAAAAGGAGGCACATTGACTCCCCATTGGAGTCCTTAACTGAAGACACTGACGTCAATGAAGGGGAAGGATCCTCCAGATCCTCATCTGACAATATCTCCTTCGGAGACATTCTAGAAATCTTAAAGCAAAAAGGTGGGTGGTCTGCCCAGCCTCCTTCTTCTGAGGAGTCAGTGCTCTTGGAGGCATTTGGGGCAGGCCCCTCTATGACTTGGGTGACCCCCCCCCGGGGGACAGCCTCATTGAGTTGGTGTCCTGCCAGGCAAGTAAGGAACCAGACACCATCAAGCCCATCCCCAAGCATCCTGACAGGTTCCTGGTACCTCCAGCAGATAGAAAGCATTGGAACAAGGGTCCTGTAGTTGATGCCATTGTAGTGGCGGCAACCACTAAGAAAGAACTGGCAGAAGAGACTGCCAGTTTCCATCCACCTAACAAGGAGTCTAGAGCATTGGACAGGATTGGAAAGCACGTTTGTTCTTCAGCCACTTTTGCGCTGAGGTCATTAAATTACCTAGCTCACTTTACCCAGCTGCAGAGAGATCTCTTCAAGGAACTTTCAGCCTCTCTCTCCGAGTCCATGATTGTGGAGAAATTTAAGAAAGTTTCTCCCAAGCTGACCACTCTTATCTTCTGTCACCAACTGCTCAATGAGATTAATCTCCTATACAATGGAAGGTACCTCATGAGACGCCAGTTCAGGACTTTCTTTAAGGAGGCATGCCTGGATGAGGCTATGTGATTTCGTGGAACCCTTAAAGGAGTCCTTTGTGAATGAACCTATGATGGCTCTTCACTGTTTGAGCCATCAGTTAAAAAAACTCTTACCTGTAGTGAAAAGGGTGGGAAGATCCTTTCTGTTGTAGGAATAAAATTTTCTACACCTCAGAGATCTTTCTCCAGGAACCAATGCAGAAGCAAGAAAATGTGGTTTCATAAATCCCAAGGGCCTTTCCAAGAACCACACAGGAAACCCTCCTCTAGAAGCAGAGGAGGAGGGTTTAATGGTAGGTGCTGCCTAGAGGCAGAAGGGGCCTGCAAAACTAGGGCTTCAGAGACGCCTTTTCCAACAAGCCCCATCAGTGCTCCTGAAGCACTGCCCGACTGTCCATCTCTGGAGGCAGGTGGAGGTTGACTCACTTTATACTCAGAAACCTGGAACTATTTAACTGAAAACCCCTGGGCTAAGCATAATATTCAGAGGCTGCTACATTCCCTTTTCCCTTCTTCCTCCAAATTGCAAGAACCTCTCTGACATGCCACCCAGTCAGAGGGAGCAGGCAGCACAGGAAATCCAACAATGCCTTCACAAAAGAGTCATCCAAGAGGTCCCAGCCAAACAAAGGGGATTCAGAACCTACTTCTGCTTCTTTTTGGTGCAGAAAAAGACAGGGGACCTAAGACTATTTCTGGATCTAAGCAAGTTAAATGGTTATGTAAAGAAGTCAAAGTTCTGAATTGTTACAGTTCAGTCCATTCTGCCATTATTGTACAAGGATGTTTAGATGTGCTTAATAGATCTCAAGGATGCATACTATCACATCAAAATAGTTAGGTGCTCCAGGAGATACCTGCACTTTTGGCTTAGAGCCAGTCATTTCCAGTTCAGAACACTGCCCTTTGTGCTCACCACAGCCCCCCCAGGTGTTCACCAAATGCATGGCAGTGGTAGTAGCTCACTTGAGACTCAAAGGATTCCTGGTGTTTTCCATACCTAGATGATTGTCTCCTTACTGCCCCCACGAGGCTTCAGCTTATCCAAGCCAGAGACTACTTAATCCAGCTGTCACACTCACTTGGCATCACTATAAACCTAAACAAGTCCAACCTGGCTCCTGTGCAAAACCTGGAATTCATAGGTATGCAACTGAACACGAGAGATGTAATAGCTACCTTCCCCCTGCACTTTGTGCTAACATTGAGGACTCAAGTCCAGGAGCTGCTGTATCACCAGTCCCCCCTGCAAGGCTAGTCTTGCAAGTTCTAGGTTCCACATAAGCAACAATACTGTTAGGTCCTCTAGCAAGATTCTTCATGTGGATTTTTCAGTGAACATTGGCAGTACAATGGTCCATTCTCTATCAGCCCCTATCCAGTCCCATCAGCTCGACTCCAGTTTGCAGATGGCACACCAGTTGGTAGCTTCTGTCTGATAATCTCCTTCTAGGCAGACTGTTTTTGACCCTCCCCCCAATAGCCACAGTGAACATGGACGGCCTCCCAGTTTGGTTTTGGGGGGGGGGGGGGCATTACATTGGGAAGATGGACCAAGGCATGTGATCCCCTATTGAAACCAGGTTGCATATAAATGTCCTAGAGATGACAGCAGTTCTCCTAACATTGCAAGACTTTCAGGATGCTCTCCCCTTGGGGAGTATTGCAGTTCACACCGACAACATGTCTGTTGTCTGTTATATCAACAAGCAAGGAGGAATCCGTTCATACTCCTTGTGCAGGGAGGCCATGAGGGTGTGGGAATGGATGATATCTTCAGACTGCCTTCTAACTGCAAAGCACATCCCGAGGAAAACCAGTAACTTGGTGGATGGACTCAGCAGATCACTCCTGATTTCGCTTGAGTGGTCTCTCAGTCAGTCAGTGGCATGGTCTTCAATCTCTGTGGTCAACCTTGCTGTGACCTCTTTGCCTCTCCCCTCAACAACAAATTCAGCAAGTTCTTCACTTTAATCCTTCCTCTGAGGGAGTCCCCGAGGTATGCTCTGCTCCATGATTGGCCCCCGGATCTCTTATATGCTTACCGTCCTCTCCCTCTGATTCCAAAAAGAGAATTTCTGAACTACAAGTCTTATTCTCCAAACCTCCTTACATAATTTTTCATAAGGACAGGGTCTCTTTACGTACCAGTCCCTCCTTTATGCCTAAAGTAGCCATGGAAAACAATATCAGTCAGTCCATCCACTTACCAGTGTTCTTTCCAAATTTCTGTAATAAAGGGGAGTATGTTCTACACCTTTGTGACGTTCATGGACAATTCCATTTCCATCTTCACAGAACCAAACAACACAGGAAGTCTGACCAACTGTTTACAGCCTTCTCAGCTAATAAAGTAGGCCAACCGGTTTCCAAGATTACCTTAGCAAAATGGATAACCGGTTGTATTTCTTTCATTTAATCACAAAAGGGACTAGAATTACCTCGACCACCTAGGGCACATTCCACCAGAGCTATGGCTACTTCTTCCATCTTTTCTTCTAGAACCTCCATTAATGATACTTGTACAGCAGTGGCATGGTCTAATAGTCGCACCTTTGTGGCACAACTTAGATATTTCTAGGAGCAAGGCTTTCTTTGGCTCGATGGTGCTCCGCCATATCCTTCCATAGGGGCCATCTAGGAATTACATATCTGTGGAATCTGAACCTGTCGTGAGGAGGAATGAAGAAGACAACATAAGATTAAAAAATTATGGCTTACCATAACTTGACGTGTTGTCTATCTTCATTCCTCCTCACTTTCCCACCCAGCCATCCCCCTGCCTCATTCTTTTAGAGGATAATAGAACATGATGGGACACATTGGTCCCATGTCTGAGCCTCATCTGCAGTTCCTTTGCTGTCTGAGTGTGAATGTATGGAATCGGCAAACTCAATCTGAGGTGCTTGGGTGGATGTATTGCATTATGGGTAAGAGGGAGGAGCTCAAGAGTAAGATCCAAGTCTGGAGAATGGGACCAAGCCATATCTGAAACTCAGATCTGAGACCTTATCCTGAGGAGGAATGAAGATGGACAACACAGATGCCAAGTTATGGTAAGATATAACCTTTTACTTAGCAGCAGTGGTGTCAACTAAGGCTATAACTGCTGGGTCAGGTTAGGAAACAGTGTATAAAAGTTTTAAAGAGTGAGTAGCTTCATATATCCTATCTGCCTTTGTAGGGACAGCTGGCTAATGATCAGAAAAATTGCAGGCAGTAAGACGCACTTCCTCTAAAGCAGATGGGACAGGAGGAATGGGTGTAAGTTCTGGAAACTCCTTCTGAAACAACTCATAGTATTTTCTGAGGGACTGAGAAACCGCAGTGATCTCCCACTGAAAACATTGGGATATTCTAGCGATAGTTTCAAATCACCACAAGGAGAATCAGAAACTGAGCTCTCCTCAAAAATCTAAATCAGAAATCCGGTGACAAATCCCTGAATCCATCCCTGCAGGCTTCCTCTTCAGATTCAGAATCTTGAATCTCTTCAGGAAAAGAAGAATCCCTCTTTCTTTACCAGAAACCTATTTACAAGAACCATCAGTACCCTAAATTAAACAAAGAGCCAGTCCCAGTAAACTGCTCCTATCTGATGAAATTTGAGGAGGAGTAGATAAATGCTTGGTTTCTGTTTCTTTTTGACAGAAAAAATGCAAACAACCAAATTATTAATGGCAGCCACTGCTTTCCCAGGGGTGGGCACAGTATTTTGACACAAGAGGGAAACCTTCCCTGTTCCCTCTCCCATGTCCATTGAAAGAATTCTAATATGGCTAACCTCCAGTTCATAGTGGCTGTAGGTCCAACACCAGAGTGATCCACGGTAAAAGATGAGTGGTCTGAGGTACATGAAATGGTCACAACAGAGTCACCCCCCACCTGTGGCTGGCTGAAGCAAATTGCTAGCCTGCTGTGGTGGCAAAGACTGTTAGTTTTTCCTTTTATGGTTAGAAGGAGGACAGACCATGGGACTGGCAATCTGTTCCTTGGTTAAGCCAAAAATGGTGCATCTTTCCCAGGAAAGACAAACAGCAGATGCCAGTAAAACTACTGGTCCACAAAAGTTACTTTATGGACAGGAAAAAAAACACTAAAAAGCACTTTAAAACACTATGGCAGCCCCATAATGAAAAAAATAAATACAATTTCTCCACAGAAAATATGTATTCAGTTAGTTTATGCTACTTTTAAACTGACAGAAAAAACAAGTGCTCCTTTGAAAAGAACGTTATAGTCTCGAGACAGTACATTAAAACACAACTTTCCTGAAGAGGAAAGTAATAAAACTACTATAAATTTAGCAAAATGGAAGTTTTTTTCCCCAAAGGGAACTTACCTGGCAAGAAAATGAAAGCAAAAGATGACCACTGATCCCCAAATGCCTCAGAGGAGTATACTCTTTGGTGCACTAAAGCTCTGAAGATCTTCACATCGAAACTTGTATTTTAGTCAGCTCAGCTCTATCTGCTTGACAGTTTGGGAGTGTGGAAGGTGCCCTGAAGCTTTGGAAACTGGCTTTTATACCCTTGATGGGATATAACACATGTAACTAAGGCTACTGCAACAGTGATCAATATGGAGAGCATCTAAAGGGGTAAAAAAAGTTTTCACTTTTTGTATCTTACCATGCATATCCATAAACAAGAGCTTACAGATTTTCAGTGTTTGTATTATCTTTTTAGTCTCTTCCCACATATCCTTAGCTGCCATAACAGAAGTATTTTTAATCCATACTCCTAAATACTTTATCTTATCATATTCCCATAAATATTTCTATTGCTAAACCAGTTTGTTTGTGAGTACATAATTTACAGCTATAGTGTTTGCATTATCTTCATTAATTTTATAGCTTGAAAAGACTTGAAACTGTGTCAAAATGTGTCACAACACCAAAATGTCCTTATCTAGATTTATCAAATACAAACTAATATCATCTGCAAATTAAGCCAACTTTTCTTGATCATCATATCCTAGAATTTCTGAGTCCCTTATTTTCTTTGATAATGGCTCAAAATATAAAGCAAATAACAAAAGGGGATGAGAATACCCATGCTTGGTTCCTTTGTTCAAACAGAACTCATCGGGGAGGAACTCTCCCACTGTAATTCTTGCCTCCTATCCTTCATATATCCTCCTAATTAACCTTATTCTTTCAGGAAATGTTCAAAAAATCTCATCTCACTCTTTCGAATGCTTTGTCTGCATCAAGACCTAACAACAGTAGCAGTATTTTCTTACATTGTGCTTTCCTTTGAATCATCATTGTTCTCTTAATGCTGTCAAATGTTGTCGCCCTTCCACAAAGCCACACTGATTTATGTCTATCAATTTAGGCAACACCTTTACCATTCTTTTAGCTAGTGTAGACATAAACCCATTGCAGTCCTAGTTTACAATTGAAATGGGTCTGATGGGTCTTTACCCTCTGGGTAATACAGCCACCATTGCTTTCTTCCAAGATGCTGATGCTTCTGTCCTTTTAAAATACTATTAAGCAGGATCTTCCAAATCTCTTACTTTTTTCCCCTCCTAAGTTCCATACTTCCACAGGAATGCCATATGTTCCTGGAAACTTCCCTGCTGATTGATTATACATCACCATTTTTATCTTATCTCCTCCAATCTTAAACTATTAGTTGCTGGGCCTCATCTTTCTCTAACCTTGGCATAATTAAGTCTTCCATAATTATTTCCATTTGAACACTTTCTTGTTTATAGGGTCTCTTATTGTTCTTGTCATAGACTGTTTAAGTTTGGGAGCAACCCATTCTACTTTGTTTCCTAAGACTTTGTGCTAAAAGCTTTTGTGTCCGAGAGTTATTATCAAAAACAGTTGTTTAACAGCAGTCTTTATAAACTCATGCATGTTATTCAAATACTGATTTATTTTCTGTTTAGCACCCTGCAATTGCTCCTGTTCTTGTTCTACGAAATTCCCCTTATTCTGCAATACTTTAAACTTTGTCAGCCCCTCTAAATAAGTCCTATTCCTTCTTAATCATATTATCTTTCTGTTTTATTTCTACCCTATTTTTAACTCCATTTCCTTTTATTCCAGCCAATAGCTAACCCCCTGAAAAAATGGCTGTGTTCTCAATTAACTCTCAAATAATTTAAGTACCCATGCCTTGAATTCCTCTCTTTTTATTAAAAAGGTGCATGAGAAGAGCCATTGTCTCATTTTTACTTAATTACCTGCATTTTTATCTTAGTTTTTATTGCTGCATTATGATCTGTGTCAAAGTTTTCAATTAAATGCACATGATCTTATGAAATAAAAATGCTATCCAGTCTAGCCCAGTTATATTACCTTGGGGAATAATATGTAAATTCTCTCTGAGTTTCCTACTCCTGAATCCATATCTTCATACCAAATATTTGCATAAATTTCTTCAGAAATCTATCCTACTTTGTTATATTTTCCATTCAAGGTCCCCCAGTACATCCTTATTAATGCAAATCAAGTTCCAGTCCCCACCTGTAAGTAATATTCCCTGATGAAAACAGATTATTTCTCTCAAAATTTTCTTAAGCTCCACAACAGAATTTTTTGGTGGAATGTAAATGCATGTAATCTTCCTCGTTGCCAATAGATCCTTACTACCACTGTTGTCTTTTTTCTTCTTCTGTCACTATTGGAGCCCCTCTAGCAGTCAGTATTATTACTCACATTTTCGATTTCCCTGATATTCTGCTGAATATCCATCCTGAAATTCTTTCTTTGTCAAATTCACATGCTCATTTATTTCCAACTATATCTCCTGCAGCATTGCTATTTGCACTCTGCATTTTTTGTCTGTACCTGTAAGGCCGTTTGCATTCCAAAATAATATGGATAGAGCTTCATTATGTTAAAAAGCTATTATTCCAACCTGTTGTATATGACAGGTTTTTTGAATGTGCATTTCCAACTTTTATTTTATATCCATATACTGTTTGGGTGGCTGACCTTTTATACAGTTGTTTCCTGTCATCTCCCTTTGAACCTGTCACAATTTTCAAGACTTTTTGCTTTAATGAAAATCCTCAAACATAAATCTGAATACATTTAAAACAATCTCATCCCCTGCTAACTTAGAACAAACCTAATCTAAAGTTAAGGTTGCCCGTGCTGTGTGTGTATATACAGCAAATGCTATAGCATGTTTTCCCACTTGCACTGATTCCTGTCTGTTCTTTTCTTAGTTGTGTTCCCCTCCCAGATGTGAAAGACTGCTTGTATGCTTACAGAAAACATTTACTTTTAGTCCTGAGATACAGTGTACTGAGGCTGACCACCATTAATAAAGCTAAATTGTGCTCTGTTCTATTAAATGCATTACAGTATTAAAGCTGCGGTGGAGGATACTATCTCTTATTAACTTCTCAAAATTTCAGACTTTATTTTTTACTGAACTGTTTGACATTGTACCTTGACTTTTTGCATTTCCCTCAGCAAAGAACTTTCATAACTCTCAAGATTGCTTGCCTTTACCTGCAAACAGCTCAACTCCATGTAAAAGTAATCAGCAATGAAAAAAAGCAAATAACTCTGCAGATGCATAAAGAATTTTTTGTAAATTTCTCTCAGAACGAAATGTGCAGAATTCCCCTGGCCAACTGTCCTCAGCTGCAAACTTTGTCTTTCACTGAGAACATTTGCTAATAAAAAAAACAACAAAACTAATATCGTTGCAGATGCAAGAAACTTAGCATTTTTCATGCATTTCATAATTTTGTCTTATTTTTCAAGCCTATTTGCTTAAAGAAATGTATAGCTTAAGCCAAAAACATTTATATAGATATATACCCTTGTAAAAATAAGGGAAATTATCATTTTAATTCTACATATAACATAATCAGTACACTTTACACCCCCACCCCAGCAGCCCATGACCACAGCATTATAATAACTTAAAGGAAAACTCCACCCTAGAACTAAAAAAAAAATGTTTTTTCAGTCTATCTTTGTTTTCAGACCTATTTTAACACCTAAAAATCACTCTAAGTGCTTTATTTGTCATTTTAGCCTGTTTACCACAACATGGCTACTGATGGGGCTTGATATAGCAACATGATCTTCTTCTCCTTCAACCCTTTCTCTTTCCCATAAAGCATTTCAAGTATTCTTTCTGTGACTCATACCAGACATAAGGAAGTAACTGTGAATTCCCATGCCATTGACATATAATGGGAAATCTGTGACTCACTGTCAGTTTGTATTCCTTCTGTGTTAGGCCTGCTTCTTTTCTGTTGCTAATCACCCTCATTTATGTTTAGCTCAGAACTTGCTTTACACAATAATTTGAAGTTATCCAGCAGCAGCCAGAATTTTAGCTAAACTGGATGCCTTTGTCCTAGGTGTTCTTTTGTAGTCCAACATGAACTGACAGTCCCCTCCTCCCACACTACTGCAGAGATGTGAAAACTGTCACTGCAACTGCCAGCTCACAATTGAAAGGAAGGAAGTACCATTTTCAAATGTCTTCCCCTCTGCCTGCAGTGTGATTTAGTTTTTTTATTTGTTTGGCAGCAGCAGAAAGATTTATTTCAACAATTTCAATTTAATTTTCTGAAGCCAGTTTCAGATAATTAGATTATTTCATTGTGTTTTATTACTACTGATTTTTTATTTACCCATATTTATTTCTACAAAACATTATCTAAAAACAAAACAAGCTCTTATGTCTGTATGAACTTAGTCGTTTTAAGGAACCACTATAGAGTATGAACTTGTATACCAATCTATCAACTTTATGAACGTGTCTCTTCCTTATAAATAATTTTTTTTTTAAATATTTTAAGTAGTAAGATTACTAAGTTGCTATGTAAACAATTGCATTCTAGTCTTAAATTTGTACTGTACCTGAAGTTGCCATTATCTGTGTAGTGGAGCTTATCTCCCCGGTCCTCTACTGAAAATGGACATATAACCAGTTGGACTAGCCCGGTCAACAAATATAAAATAAATAATAAATAAAATAAATTATTATGTTAACTTATTGTTGCTTTCCGATCTCTGAGGAACAGCAGTCTACTGACATGCTGTTTATGTAATTTCCTGACATTTGCATCATCTCCACATATTTTAAATGACTGCAAAATTGTAATTTGCAAACCTGTGTCTATGATACTGGCACAGTAAAAGAATGTACTGAAATCTCTCTGTATTCTACAGTCCATGCCGTGAAACTTTTTTTAACGGGGGGGGGGGGGGGTCTACTGAATATTTTGGGCAAGTATCACTTGCATAATGCAGACAACTGATGCATTTTTGAACTTAATATGATCTGCTCTGACTCAACTGAAACTATTTACCAATCCTCTAATACTTTAACCGGATTAGTAAATTTGCTTTGAGGCACGCCTTGTCTTTATGCACATTTCCAATCTTACTGCTAAACTGCTCATATATTGAGTTGTTAATTGGCAGCTGACATTACTCAGCCAAACAAAGTTTTTCATATTTTCACATTACAACTTTTGCTTCGGTCTCTCAAAAACAATGAAAGAAATGTGTGCAGTTAGCACAAAACACCACTTAGAAGGGTTTACACCCTTCTGTAAATTAAGGGTTGCAGCATCCAATTTGCAGTTGTACTAACTAAACTTGTCAAGTCAGGCAGTAAGCACACAGGAGTGAACTGCAACTGTCAGTGTTATGAGTACAGAATGGCAATTCTGCCTCTATAATTTTCCTAACATATTATAAGTCACTGTACCAGGTCATGCTGTGTGGTCTTTTGGGAATATTGCATGCACATCTTAGTCCAGGTTCTCCTAAGTATTGCAGCCAGAGATCCAAAAGCACACTTCATAGCACTCTCCTCCTTGTGGAAATGTGTGTAGGCCCTACAAATTCCTTAAGGATACGTAAAATACATGTATCACATCACACAAACTCTTTTGCCTTCAACTTTGTGACAGCTGCATAATGTAATGCTATCTCACGCTGTGCATCAGACATTAGTAAATGGTCACACAAGTTACAATGTGTCAAGGTTACCAGCCATCATCATCTGCACAGGTGGCGGGTACCACTCTACACAATGGCTTGGACTATAAACACCGTTAGGAGGGCATAACTGCTGCACAGGATTTTGAACATTGTGATGCCTGTGCCATGTGACCACACACTTGCTAATCAGGCTCATATCTAACAATTAATGGCTTCTCAGACATTGTGCAAGGCTGTCTATGGAAATTGGTTCCTGCTAGTTACATATGCACAGTATGTTTTTTTTTTGGTTAGAGGAAAGAAAAATACTTCCACAAGGAAAAACTCTCAGAAGCTTAAAATATAAATTTGTGGTCATTAATACAATATATTTTTGAAAAACAGTATATAGATCAATAAACTTTGAGCTGTTTGGAAAAAGAAGCATCTGAAGAAGTACAAAAATGCAAACGAAAAAAAACTAGATATTTTGAAAAGTATAAAAATGAAATATGGACATGGGAAAGAAAGAGATTTGATATGGTGCAATATTTATGCAAAGGCAAAAACCATACTTCTCTTGAAATTGTATCCAATGCAAAATTACTTGGCATCCTCATTGATGATCTGCTTAAGTTTGATGTTCACCTCCATATAAACATCAAGAAAACACATCAGAAACTTGGAATGCTATACTGCCATAATCGCTACCTCTCTTCTACCAAGCTAGTTCTCTCCAGCACGTACCTCATCCCATCTCCCCTATATGGTGCCCCTCTCCTCACTAACCTAAAATCATCCCTCAAGGCTAAACTTACTTTCTGCTACAACAAAATTGCCAAATTTGCCACAGGCTACCGATCTTCCACTCCACTGTATAGCTCTCCACAAACTGAACTGGCTAGAGTTGCCCCACTATCTCAGTTATATCCAGCCTCAAACTTATTTTCACTCCCTCACTCTGCTCCTCTCTAGCTTCCACCTTCAAACTGCACATACCTGATAGACTCCTAAGATCAAACACTCAAAATCTTATTGAATTACATAAACCTGCCCGTCCACCTGGTAAGCTTATACTATCATTTTCTCTAGCACGCCTCTAGAACTCACTGCCACCCCTGATCTGTTCCACTAGCAATCGCTCCTCCTTAGAAACCTTGCTTCACTCACACGTAGCATCCCATTGGGAATGTTACTGCACTACTCCGACTTAACTACATCTGAAACGCAGCCTTTCTCTCAGTAGGTGCTCACATACTTCTAAATTATCTAACAACCATTTTTTCCTATTTTATTTTTGTTACCTCTGTATGAACCATCTGTTGTTTTTTTTTAATTTTATTTCTGTTGCCACTGTATGAACCAACTTTCATAGGTTGGTACTAGGCTATCGGCCCAAGGGCCTATACAAGCCTAGTCATAACAATTCCCTGGATATTTCTTCCCACAATATTTACTTCCCTGGACCCCTGTCTAGCAGGGCAACTGACGTGATCCCCAGGGTGAATTTCCTATCTCCCATCCAGTCGTCAAAGTTCCTTTTGAAGAGGGCCAAGGAGGCGCTCTGCTTGACATGTATGGGCAATCTCTTCCAGAGTATGGGGAGTCTCTGGGTCAGGAACCTATCCCTCCAGCATGTTTTGTTCATTGTGATGACAAGGTTTATTTCCCTGGAGTGTATGGCTATGAGGGATTGGGATTTCTTTAAGTGGAGCATGTCCAACAGCTCAGGGTTTGACATGGCCTTGTATGTTAAGCAGAGATCGCCTCTGAGTAGACGATATGCCACAGAGTATAGCTAGAGTTTTTTTAGATGGTCAGCATAGGGCATCTGTTTTAGGCCTTTGAGTCTTTTAGTGAGGTATTTCTGCGGCCTTTCCAGCTGTTCCAGATGTCTTGTGAGGTACATACCAAATGGGGCGTTGTACTCTATAATGAGTCTAATGAGGGATGAGTACAGTGGGACAATGACCTCCTTTTTTCTGGATGAAAAGCCCTTAGTGATGAGGTGTGCCACATAGAAGGATTTCCTGACTGTTGTGGCAATGTGGTTATTGAAGATGAAGACCACTGTCCACCTGTGTCCCTAAGCCTCTCATCAAGCATTCGGTGTTTAGTGTACTGCCACCTATGTGGTAATTCATGGGTACATGTTTTTTCCCAAAGGGGATAACTATACATTTCTTGGCATTAAGCTTGAGCCCATGGCTCTGGCACCAAGCATCTGTTTCTGTAAGGCCCTTTTGTAGAATATCCACATCATTTGGGGATTCAGTAATGGCTCCCAGTTTTCAGTCATCTGCGAACTTTGTCAGCCAGAGTCTCTTAGTGCTGGCCTGTACTTCAGAGAAGTAGATGCCAAAGAAGAGAGGTCCCAGGACTGAACCCTGAGGTACTCCACTTGTCACCTGTCTGGAGCTGGATTTGGAGTCAGCTACTTTTACAGTCTGGGTTCTGTTAGTAAGCCAGTTGATAACCCATCGAGTGATGTAGGGATTTATGCCCAGCTTAGTAAGTTTATCTATGATTCCAGAGTGGGGGATGGTGTTGAAGGCCTTGGCGAGGTCCAGATAGGCTACGTGGAACGCCTTACCCTCGTCCACAGCTCTGGAGACTGATTCGAAGAAGTAAATCAGGTTCAGGAGACAAAATCGTCTCTTCATGAACCCAAACTGGGTGGGGTCCAGTGTTTGAAGGTTGCCGAGGTCTTTGTTTATAAGTTCCATGCCCTTGCAGATCAGGCTTGTCAGACTGATGGGACGGTAGTCCCCAGGATCTAAGGTGGATCCCCCCTTGTGGAGTGGGATAACTGTAGCTGTGTGTCACTCAGTGGGCACGAAGCCTGAGGTGAGGCTATGATTAAACATGACACTTAGGTGAGAGGTGCCAGTTCATTTTATAATTCATGATGTACATAGTCTGGGATGTCATCTGGTCCCATGGATGCTGTATTCTTAGCTTTGGAGAGTGCAGTTTCTACCGGTGTGGCTGTGATTACCAGAATTTGGCAATCTTGAAATGGGCCCTTTAGGGGGTGAGAGGGGGGTGAAGTTGGCACTAAATCGATCTGCCAGAATATTGGCAATATCCTTGGGATCAGTATATTTAATGCCATTCTGTTGTAGCTCAGAGCAGATCTGAGCATTGCCATTTAGATTCTTCATGTAACTATAGAATGCCTTGTGGTTGTCTTTGGAATCTTTGGCAATTTTATTTTCATAACTACTTCTGTAAATACTTATGATTATTATTATTCCTTTTAACTTGAATCTAAATTCATGCTTGTAATTGTACTTGCATTATTGTACAAAAATTGTTTATTATATTCATTATATTCTTGGTGCTTGTTTATTAAATATTTTGTATGTTTGGAGCTTTTCTCCCCACGACTACATTGAAAACGGGCTATTCTCAGCCCAATGAACCATCCTGGTAAAGCAACTGCAAATAAATAAATAAATAAATTAATTAATTAATCTATCAGTCAACAAAAAGAAGGCAGCCCCAAAGATAATCGAAGAGAAATACAGGCAAAGGCATCCAGATATGGAAAATGTCACAATAATAAAAAAAGATATCACAAAGAGGGAATGTAGAAAAGAAGATTAGTAAACCAGAAGTTAAAAAATAGAACTTAAACTTATGGAATGCTTGCAAAGTGAAGGATTTGATGTAGAAGGTCTAACACAGGTTATATCACAGCATGATGGAATGATTCCCCAAAGTAAGGAGAAACAGGAAGATCAGGAGACATCTGAAGAAGAAATATAACATGGGAAAGAAAATCATATTTAATACGGTGTAATATCTATGCAAAGGAGAAAGCCAAACTAGCTAATCAATACAAAAAGAGCAGTACCAAAGGTATTTGAAGACAAATACAGGCAAAGGAATCCAGACATGGAAAACTTTGCAATACAAAACATCAAAAGACAAAGAGGAAAAGTAGAAAAGGAGATCAGTAATAGAGAAGTTAAAGAAATAGAAACTGAAGTCATGAAGTACCTCCAAAGTGAAGGATTCAGTGTAGAAAATCTAATTCAGAAAGCACCATAACAGGACAGAGCAACAGAACTCCAAAGTAAGGTGAAACCAGTGGAACGGGAAGTAGTTGGTCAGGTGCCATATGAAGATATTTTGGAGACTTCCAGAGAAAACCAGTATAAACATTCACTTGAAGCTAGACAGGAAGAGAAGGAACAGGAAACTGTGGAAACTCTGACTCAATGTTGAAGAGTGATAGGCCATTCAGTTCTCATATGGCAGAGCAATGGATGACACTTAATTAAGTTGAAGAGAATGTGCCACAGGAAAATGCAATAGAACTTTTTGTAGAATGTCCACAGGAAATGGAAAACAAAAAATGTGCCCTCAGTCTAGAAAAAAACGAGCCAAGAGAAGAGTTGCTTAACTTGATAGAGATAGACATATTAAGATCAGTGAAAGAAGTAGACTGCAGAAGGTCAATATAACCCAGGAAGTCAGAAGTTTGAGGAAACAAATGAACATAGTAATTAGGACTCTCCATAGAGATTCATGTGATATAGCAGAAGTAAACAGGATATATTACTGTGCAGCTAAATTGATAAGTGATAAAGTTCTATCACGAGAATGCAAGGTAGTGTGGGAGAGAAAGGGTAGAAATCGAACACCATCATAGAAGTATCGAACAGAGAAAACTATAAAGCAACTAAGACGAGAAGTGTCACTATTAGAGGAGTATAGAAGAGGAACAGATCAACGAAAATACTTAGAAAGACAGACGTGAAAAAAGCAATGCGCAGTATTAGAACAGGTCAGGATCTGTCGTGCACTTTCACAAACAAACTAAAAATCTCAGAACAGGCAGAAAACTTAGAAGATACGTACACAAATACAAAGAAAAAGTACAAAAGAAGCCATTTACTGATGACCCAAAAAAGTATTATACAGAACTGGGAAACGAGGTAAAAGGAATTGAAAGACCATCAAAAAAAAAAGAAATAGTGAAATGTTGCAGAAATATCTATGAAGATCCTGTGGAGCATAGCAAAGATGCTAAATGGATAGAAGAAGTAAAAGAAAGAATAAAGGTAGAGGATATGAAAGGGTATGAAGTAACAACCAGTGAGATTGAAACAAAGTTAAGAAAAGCCTCTACTTGGAAAATCCCACGCCCAGATGCAGTACCTAACTTCAGGTTAAAAGTATTAACATCTCTGCATGAAGATTTATCCATGAGTAAGAATTATTTATATGCGCACCCCGAACAAACACCAACCTGGTTAACAACAGGAAAAACACTGCTCCTACTTAAGAGTGAACCTGCAAGCTACGCTAAAAATTATAGACCAATAACTTGCCTTCCAATGACGTAAAACTATACACTGGAATTGATGCCGACAGAGTCTATAGTCATTTAGAAGAAAACTCAATTATGGCAGTAGAACAAAAGGGGCAATAAAAAAAAATCGTATGGAACAATGGATCATTTGCTTGTTAAAGTCATAGTAGAGAATTGTAAAAAGGGGAATAATTTAAGTATTTTATGGACTGACTACAAAAAAGCATTTGGTAATGTCCCACATTCATGGATAAAAGAGTGCTTAAAAGTGTAGAAGATGCACCCTACACTGATGTACTACATTACAGTGACCATGAAACAGTGGCAGACCACTTTGCAATTAAGCCATGACAAAGGACAATTGATTATTCCAGGTATAAAAATCCAAAGGGGGATATTCCAGGGTGATTCTCTATCACTGCTGCTATTCAGCCTTGTCCTTAATCCATTAACCCATCTACTTAACAGCTTAGGTCATGGCTATAGTTTGACTCCTAGAAACTAGTGTAAGACTTATCATCTTCTCTTTGTCGATGATTTGAAACTGTATAGCTCATCAGATGAGGAACTGAAAGCACAACTGCAATTTGTCAAAACTTTCTAGATCTAAGAATGTCATTTGGTCTTGATAAATGTACAAAAATGACCTTTAAAGCAGGGAAACTGCAGCACAAAGAAAACATCAGTTTGGGACAAGAATGTGATATAAAAGAACTTGAGCAAGAGGGAGTGTATAAATATTTGTGAATTGATGAAGGATCAACAATAAAGCATGAACAAATGCGGATAAAACTTAGTAAGGAGTACTTCAGAAGATGTAAGTTAATCCTGAAGACAGCATTGACATCTAGGAACAAAATCCAAGCTGTAAACCCATTTGCTCATCCTGTCCTTACTTACAGTTTTTGGAGTGATTGATTGGCCACAAAAGGTGTTGGATAGATTAGTTATGAAAACAAGAAGGATGCTTCATGCTTATCAAATAAATTATAAAAATCAGTGCATACCAAGATTATATATTCCCCGTTCCAAAGGAGGGATGTGCCTCCTTGAAATTGATTACATGTATAGATCTGCAATCATGGGACTCCACACATATCTGCTGACCTCACAAGACCCAAATGTAGTGAAAGTTTTGAAACCTGAGGAGAATACATCTAAGATGACTTCCCTACTTAGGCTAGCAGAAGCATATTGGCATCAAGCAGGAATGGAAATCAAACCCCAACTGGATAAAAATCAGGCAGTGACTGGATGTGCCAAAAACAAAAGAAAGAATATAAGATGAAGGACCAGATGGGAAGGCAAAAAATGTGGAAAATGTGTAAATATAGTTCCAAGTATAGAAAACTTTTGGAAGAACCTCATGTTGACCAAGAATGAATGCAGGAATGGTTAAGGAGAGGTGAATTTAAACCAAGAGATGAAAGGTTAATATTGGCAGCACAATGCAGTGAGCTACGTACATGGTGTACAAAGTCCACTGGACATGTGGGAGAAAGACAAATGTAAGTTTTGTAAAACAGAATTGGAAACAGTTGCACACCACATTGCTAGTTGCAACATATTAATGGCAGAAGGACTGTATACTGAAAGGCATAATAATGTGGCGAGACTGTTGCGCTGGGGATCGTGCAAACATTATGGTAGTGAAGTGTCTGAAAAGCACTGGAAACATGAGCCACAAAGCATCACAGAAAATGAAGTCTACATCACATGAAATCATCCATTGCCAACAGTTCTAAAGATAGATGCTAGAAAAAATGGATATAGTGGTCCAGGAAAAGAAGAGAAAAGTAACACTGATCATGGAAAATGCTACACTCAGTGACTACAGTGCCCTGCGTACAGAGAGACACCAAGTCATAAAATATCAGGATTTGCAGGCAGAAACAAGAGCAAAGTGGAAGAAAGATACCCAGACAGTTCCAGTAGCAGTAGGAACAACTGTTCTTATAAAAAAACAGTCTACAATCATATTTAACTATACTACTAATACATGTAACAATATACAAATTGCAGAAGGAGTCATTACTGGGCACATTGCTGGGGCTGTGAAGAGCACTTTTGACTGACATCAAAGAGTGAAACAATACTCATTTCTTGAAATTTAATCGTACTTTGACTTGGGAACAAGGTGCATTCCCATCATAGTATTAGAAACCCAAAAGATTTGGAGAAATTAAAAAAAGGGAGGAAACTGTATGTGTATGTATATATATATATATATATATATATATATATATATATATATATATATATATTTATTTATTTATTTAACATTTGTTACCTGGGAAAGTGTTACTTGGAACAAAGCCAATTTTCAGCAGAGGCCCAGGGAGAAATACTCTACATGCATGTCTTTGTAACTTGGAAGGAAACCAGAGCACCCAGAGGAAAGCCACATGAACACAGGGAGGACATGCAGACTCCACACAGAAAGCACCCCAGTCAAAAAATAATATATATATATATATATATATATATATATATATATATATATATATATATACACACACACAAACACACACATATATTTGGAGTGTACTTAGAAAAGAAATTGAGAAAATAAAGTGCAAACCTGACCTGATAAATGGCTTTTGGAAAACTTCAGAGCTCCAGGCAACAAGTTTTCACTCTTAAAAGGAGAGGGCATGCAGCCCTGTGCCAGCACTCTACAAATTTCTTCACTGCACACACTTACACATATACATTTAAATATTATAATCTTCTTCTTCTTCCGGCTTTTCCCGGTTAGGGGTCGCCACAGCAGATCACCTGTCCACTCATGATTGGCAGTGGAGTTTTACAGTGTCGAGTTGCCATCCCGGCGCCCAACCTTCCACAGAAGGCACACACATGCACACACTCACACCTAGGGCCAATTTAGAGTGTCCAATCCACCTACAGCATGTCTTTGTGATGTGGGAGGAAACTGGAGCACCCGCAGGAAACCCACATGACCACAGGGAGGACATGCAGACTCCACACAGAAGGCACCCGAGCCAAGAATCGAACCAGAGAACCTCTTGCTGTGAGGCGGCAACGCTAACCACTGCACCACCATGGCCGCCCACATTTAAATATTATAATCAATACTCAAAATACCTTGAGAGATCTCAACTGGAGATGAAGAGAAAATCTGTCACATAAAAACTGTCACAACCTTAAAACACAAGTTCCTTTCACTTTTATTCCCGCCTCTTTTTTTATGTGTAGTTCCTACCCTTATTATTCTTCTAAGTGCCCCTTTGCATAATACTGTCTTCCATGTTTTTACTCCTGCAGTCTCCAAACCACTCTATAAGCATTCTTTTCCTACTACTGTATTTAGCAGCCACTTCTTTAAATACTGTCCGTACAACAAGTAAATACTTCACTACCATAGCATACCCTTTCTAGGTCACATAATATACATGTTTCTGTTCTCTTACTTTATACCACATTTTTGAAAACGAAATCTGTATGTGATTACCTTTTCCTAATCCATGGGCTGTGTCTGAAAGTGGCCCATATAATCAAGCATTCTACCCCGGTTCTATCCAAGTTTACAGAAACATACACATAATAAATAATTATACATACACGCATGCATGTAATCAGTTGTTACATTAGACAACTACTCTTCTGATGCTCTAGTGCCACCCGTTTTTCAGCTCATTTATGCTCAGTGATACCTAATCACATAAAAGATGTAGTATCAGTTACATGTGTAGTAGCTCTTCACCCAGATAATCTAACATAGATATACATCACAAGTGAATATTTAGAAATACACCAAAACCAAGTAAAAAATATATGAAGAGGATCACCAAAGGAACACTGCAGCACTAAATCCAGAAAATTTATTGAAAAAAGTTAAGCGCTTTCGTCAAAATCACAAGACTTCATCAGAACAAGAACATACAAACAATGCCATATTTAAATACCCTAACCCTTATAGCCATTGGCTGACAAAGCAAACATCATTTCCTGTAAAATAATTAAGCAGTTTAAAAAGACAGTAATACATAATCACAGTAACTGCCCACTACAACACACCAATTGCCACCTACCAACCACATAGACATTAATGTATTATGTATTGAAGTATGATTTAAAACACAGATCTTGAATAAAATCACATAAAAAAGCTGATTTTAGTTTTAATACAGAACTAATGGATAACTTATCATTGAGCCCAGGTGGTTGACATGCATTTAATTTAATCTGCCACTTGAGCTCTAAATATTCAAGGAAGTCATCGTCAGGCCCCCTTGTGAACCCAGGTCTACATGTTCAAGTACAAAAAATTTAAAATAATGTGTCCGGGTGTACCTTTATATGCTTAAATAAAGTACTGGTTTCTTTATTTTTTAGTATATCATAGTTGTGTTGATATATTCTTTGTCTGAGGGCTCTGATTGTCTTCCCCACATAGTACCCCTCACATACCATACAGGTTACAATATATACCACTCCCTTGTTGTAACAATAACACTTCCTATTAGTAGTAATTTTACCATTGCTCCTCACTGTAATGGAGTCAGTGTCCAATATATAGGGGCATTGTCCACACCTCCCACATTTAAAAGTTCCACCAAGGCCTGCCTTTAACCTTTTCCTCTCCACCAGGCCTTTCAAGGAGGTGCCCTTTTTGTAAAACCACAAGAGGTTTTTCCCCCAACCTTTTGTTGATCTTCTCATCCAGGCAAAAAATGGTCCAAAAATCATAAATGATGCTTCTAATGTTAAAAAAAAAATCCCTAGTGAAGGGCAGGACACATGCCCTAGTAAAACTGTCAGTTTTGACCAAACCAAAGGTTCTATTCAAACCTTCAGGCTTCTCCAAGAGTGTAGAATAAATACCCCCAGCTCTTTTTGATTTGACTTCTTCAGCTATATCATTGACAAAGTTAAAGGGGTAACCTCTTTTCTGCAACATTCCCATCAGGACATCACATTCTTTAACAAAATCATCCTGGTCAGACACCATTCTGGCTAATCTCATGTATTGCCCCTTGACAAGGGATTTTTTCTGATGCAGAGGGTGGCAACTCTCAAAATGCAACAAAGAATTAGAATAGGTAGGCTTTCTATAAAGGTGCAAAGTAAACCTACCCTTAAAGTGATCTTTCTTAATAGTAACATCCAGATAATTCAAGGTGTCAAGGTCCTTGGTCATGGTGAATTTCAAAAAGTTGGTAGTGTTGTTGATGTAAACGAAGAACCTATTCAGGTCATCTTTGCTCCCGTGCCAAAATAAGACCATATCATTCAGGTACCGTCCATATAGTACCCACATGTCCTTGAATTCAGAGTTCACTACATAGAGGTCTTCCCACTGTGCTAATACACTGTTAGCAAATGACAGTGCGCAACACACACCAATTGCCACCTACCAACCACATAGACATTAATGTATTATGTATTGAAGTATGATTTAAAACACAGATCTTGAATAAAATCACATAAAAAAGCTGATTTTAGTTTTAATACAAAACTAATGGATAACTTATCATTGAGCCTAGGTGGTTGACATGCATTTAATTTAATCTGCCACTTGAGCTCTAAATATTCAAGGAAGTCATCGTTGGGCCCCCCTCGTGGTGTGTTGTATTGGGCAGTTACTGTGATTATGTGTTGCTGTCTTTTTAAACTGCTTAATTATTTTACAGGAAATGACGTTTGCTTTGTCAACCAATGGCTTTAAGGGTTAGGGTATTTAAATATGGCATTGTTTGTATGTTCTTGTTCTGATGAAGTCTTGTGATTTTGACGAAAGCGCTTAACTTTTTTCAATAACTTTTCTGGATTTAGTGCTGCAGTATTCCTTTGGTGATCCTCTTCATATATTTTTTACAACTGAATGTTTACTTCTCTCAGAACATCCTTGAAAGGCCATTTATGTTGGGAATACTTCTATCACTCTTCTCTCCTCCCTTCTTACCATCTTCTTTATATACTCCTCTTCACCTTCCAACATTTTCTTTCATTATCTTCACGCTCCCCTATCCACTTTTTTTTAATTTGACTGACTAATCTCCATGGGGGATTACTCTTCCACTGTACTATTATTTAGTCCTTCTTATTATATTGTTATTTTTCTTTAGGTAAATATTTTAATTTCTATGAATATATTGCTCTTCCACTCTCAATATGTGCATATACCTATCTGTTACCATATATTTGTGTGTTACTGCAATTTAGTCACAAATGAATTAGTATTATGTGAAACAGAACTAAAATCTATGATACACTTTCATGCCAAGATATTTGGTGTTAGCCGTACTATTATGCAAATGCATAATCTGTTTTTATTTATTTCTAAACTACACTTTTGTAAATATTTTATGTGAAACATTTCTGTAATTTATGCTATAAATGTATGCAAAGATATTGATTCTCTGGAGCTTTTCACTATGGACCACCCAATAATATACGATTTCCCACCCACCCAGTCTGACTTTTCTGAGCAACACAAACAAGCAAATGCATATGGCTGTGTCACAATGTAAAGAAGCAATCTGATAGAGATACATAATCTGCATACTCAATGAACTGTACAGTGATAATGTTTAATTTGCTGTTCATATTAAGCTAACAAGAAAGCGGGATAAAGTAAGACTATTTAGTCTTTATTTTGAAGTTAATAGCACATTACATTTTCTGAGAACTTTATTTTTCCTAATACTACTTGGAAAGGGGCTTAGCTCTCCTTAACCACCTTTAAAAACTAAGCAAGCGTCAATGGGGTACCAACATGCCCATTACCTGCAGCATTATGCAAAACACAGTTTACAAATAGTGCAAAGTAATGACACACGTTAGTATTACTGTCTTGCAGAACGTGGTTCTTCAGTTGAATTTTTGACTGGGGCCACCCTCTACAAGAAATCAGCATGGCTTCCTTGTGTAAATCCACACAGGTTTTTACAGAGCACTCATACTTACACCCACATCGTAATGACAGGAGGTAGAGATACTGGCAATCCTAACAAACTGATGCGGTTGTATGTATAATATGCATTTTATATACAGCTATATAAATATAGATACACACACCCAAACACACATACAGGTATGTTACTATAACAGACTGGCATCCAGCATCCTCGATGTTCTTCATTCCACATTGCTGCAGTCCTAACTATTGGGTAGTCCGCTGTCCAGTCGGCCCGAATACCAAAGTATATGGCTGACGTCGGTCAGGGCGCATTAGACTGACGTCAGTACGTCAGGGTACTAATGCGCATGACCGACGTCATATCCTCAGTCTTTTTTGCCGCATGGTCCGATGCAGAAGCAATTTTGCGAGTGCAGGTTGGCGTTCTGAAAGTTTCTGAAGTCAGAGTTTCAGACCGAATCAAAGTTGGCTAAGTACCCCGTTGGGAATATTTTGTTTTTTTCTTGCCTCAGTATTTAACCGGATGTCAGAAAAAGTGAATAACTGTATTTCTTGTGGGAAACAGATACCTCATAGGGATTACCATACTTTGTGTATACCTTGTTTAGGGCCTGAGCACGACGTTGTTGGATGCCGCTCTTGTGCTAGATTTAACAAACGCACTATTAAGAGAAGGTTAGACTGTGCCAGGTTAGTTTTTGGGAAGCGTTGTAATTATAAAATGCCGTCGGAGGCTCCGGCCCGCCGACCAAAAAGCGCAAGGACAAAGCAGCAAAGCCTAGAGTGGAAGAACCGACAGTCCCAGACGTCGGATCTTTAGAAGGCTCTGTGGAGCCGGAGGTTTTGCCAGGTGTTTCTTTGGAGTCTCAGGGAGAGACTTTACTGTTACAGGATGTATCCTCAGGAAGTAGGCCAGGCTGAGGGGGCTTCTCAGGTGGCTGTTCTTCCCTCTCTTCCTAAGGTGGTTAGAGCCTCCCCTTCTGTTTCCAAGGCTTCTTTGAGAGGCAGGCCAAGTTTAACTTCAGTGGGGGTTTCTCCTAGTGCTTCAGGGTCTTTGCCTAAGAAACATATGCTTAAAATGGCAGAGGATTTGATTACTATGATTAGAGGTTCTATGCCCCCTCCTGATAAGAGGCCTAGGGTGGAACCTGAGTTTGAGAGTTTTGAGCAATGTTCGGAGGCTTCTGAGTCTTGGCTGAAGACTTGCAGGAGTATCCTCCTTATTCTGATTCTGATGTGGATGATTCTACTCCTTCAGCTTCTCCTCCTGAGGATTTTTCATTTTCAGAGACTCTGCATTCCATGAGGGAGCATTTTAAATGGGAAGGTCAAGATTTCTCTGATTCCAGGAAGAGGCTTAGGGAATTCTTGTTTTTACCCCAGCATAGGCCTTTAGCTATACCTCCTGTTCTGAATGTGGTGGAAGATGTTTTTGCAGAGGCTTCCCTCAATCCTGATTCTTTGCCTCCTGCCCCAGTTAAACCGGATAGGTACTATAGGGTGCCTGAAGCTCATAAGTATCTTTTTAAGAGTCCTAGGGCAGACCCGGAAACTGTCTCTCAGGGGCCTAAAGGTGTGAAGGCCTCTGTTGTTAAAAATCCTGTTCCTCCTGATAAAGAGGCAAGGGCTTTGGATAGATGGGGAAAGAAAGTGTATACTTCTTCCACTTTAGCCATGAGGGCGTTGAATTGTCAGTTTCACATGTTAAAATATCAGAATTATCTCCTTTCACAATTGAAATCTAAGGTGGATGCTCTGGCAGAAGGTATTGAGTGTAAAGAGTTGCAGGATTTAGTTCATGTGTCTGAACAGGTGGGTAAACATTCCTTGCAATGTGGTTTTGATGCTGTGCAGGCCTCCTCGAGGGTGGCTGCCACTGGTTCTGTTCTTCGTAGGCATGCCTGGTTGAGAGATCAGAATTTAGCTGAGCATGTTAAAACAAGGATTTTGGATGCTCCTTTGCAGTCTGATGTGTTGTTTGGTTCGCCTGTGGAAGCAGTCTTAAAGAAACTGGAGGACAAGGCTAAGTCTATGCAAACTGTTAAGGATTTTTGCAGGTGCAGCCTCCAAGTTTAGTAGAAATTGGCCTACTAAGGGATGGACTTATCCTGCTTATGATTCCCAGTCTAGGGGTAGGTCTAGACGTGGTAGGGGCAGAGCTCAAGGTTCTTTTAGGCCTAGGACAGGAGTTCCCCTGCTCAGACTTCTGGTGAGGGCAGGGGTCAGTCCTTTCGTAAGCAGACCCAATGACCTGCCTTTTCAGCTGCCAGTACATTCTCGCCTGGCAGCACCTTTGGGAGGAAGGCTGTCTCTTTTCAAAGAAAATTGGGATTTAATTACCCAAGACAGATGGGTTCTGGATATCATTCACCACGGTTACAGGTTTTATTTCCATACCATGCCTCCTTTCAAAGGCATGCCAGACATTCCTCCTCTACAAAGACAAGAGGCTCACAAGCAAATTTCTCTGTTGCTCCACATAGGGGCCATTCAGCCAGTTCCTGTGCCAGAAAGGGGCCTAGGATTTTATTCTCGCCTGTTCCTAGTACCGAAGAAGGGGAACACGTGGAGGCCAATTTTGGATTTATCTATCCTCAACACTTATCTGGACATTCCCAAGTTCAAAATGTTGACGTTACAACAGCTTTTACCTCTGCTGGGCAAGGATCACTGGATGGTAACTTTAGATCTCAAGGAAGCTTACCTTCATGTGCCTATAAGACTAAGTTGCAGGAAGTATCTGCGTTTCGAGCTGGAAATTCTCATTATCAGTTCTCTGCATTGCCCTTTGGCTTATCCACTGCGCCCAGAGTATTCACAAAGGTTCTGGCTCCAGTGATAGCTTACTTCAGGCTAAAAGGAATTCAAATCTATCCTTACTTGGACGACTGCCTGATTCTAGCTCAAGAAAAGGAAGACCTTCTACAGCATTTGGAATATGTCATAGCAGTGCTAAGATGCCTAGGGTATTCTGTGAACGAAATAAAGTCCAGTCTAGTACCCTCTCAAGACATGTGCTTTCTGGGTGTGAGACTGAATACAGCAGCCCAGATGGCCTTTTTAACCCCGGACAAACAAAAGAATCTTTCCAGTTACTTCCATCAACTATCTCTTCAGTCCGGGCTGACTGCAAGGACAGTCCTTCAAGCCTTAGGGTTCATGGCATCTTGTATTCTGGTGCTTCCCAATGCCAAACTGCATATGAGGAAGCTGCAATGGTATCTCAAAATGTATGGACACAGCACTGCCAGGATTTGGACACTGTCATTCAAATAATACCTTGCATTCAAAAGGAATTTTTGTGGTGGGCTCAGGAATGTCACCTAAACAAGGGACTCTCTGTGACCCGGCCAGAGGCGAGTCAGATTCTAACGACAGATGCCTCAGACATTGCTTGGGGAGCTCATCTAAATGGAAAGTGGATACAAGACAAGTGGCCTGCCAGACTACAGCATCTACATATCAACATGAAAGAGATGTTAGCAGTCCAGTTTGCATTAATGGCTTTCAAGGAGTTACTTCTTCCAGGGCAGGTGTTGATTCTAACAGACAACACAACTGTCATGTGGTACATCAACAAACAAGGGGAACACATTCTTACCCATTGTGCAGGCAAGCAATGATTTTATGGGAGACTGCGCTCAGCTTGCAACTAACTCTTCAGGCAAGGTTTCTGCCGAGCACAGAACTCCTTAGCAGATGTGTTAAGCAGACAAATCATGGATCCCCACGAGTGGAAACTGGATCTTCATGTATTTCAAAATTGACAGTGTCATGGGGAACTCCAGACATAGATCTGTTCACTTCTCCACTAAACCACCAGCTGCCAAAGTTTTGCACAAAGAGGTTTCATCACACAGCTTGGAAAGTGGATGCTCTTTCTTTCAGTTGGAAAAATCTTCATGTGTATGCTTTTCCACCTCTGCCTCTTCTCCCAAAGGTGCTTCTAAAGGTCAGACAAGATAAGCCAAGGATGATTTTAATAGCTCCAGATTGGCCTCGGCAGCACTGGTACCCATTACTGAGGAGTCTGGTAAGGAAGCCTCCATGGCCTTTACCCTTGATTCCACACCTGTTGTCTCAGAGGACGGTCACCTGCTCAATGTCAAGCTTCAATCTCTTCATCTAACAGCCTGGCATATTCTGTTTTGAAAGACAGCAGGTCTCAACTTCCTCAACAAGTTTTAAATGTGATTATGGAAGCCAGAAGACCTAGTACAAGGAAAGTGTACGCAGAAAAATGGAAGAGATTTTTATTTTGGAGTGCAGCAAACAATTTGGAGATTTCTGAACCTAATTTGAGTGTGGCTCTTCAATATCTTACTGAGTTATTGGACAAAGGTTTGTCTTTCTCTTCCATTAAGATTCATGCTGCAGCAATTTCAGCTCACTATGATTGTGACCCACCATTGTTTTCATCCTTTGTTCAAGCAATTTCTTAGAGGGGCAAAGAATATAAGACCCCACGTAGAGCTCCTACTCCTGCTTGGGATCTCAATTTTGTGTTGGAGAAACTTACTCTACAACCTTTTGAGCCTCGGCTACTGCTGAATTGAAATATTTGTCATGGAAGACTGCTTTTTGTTGGCCATTACTTCTGCAAGAAGGGTTTCTGAGTTGCAGGCCCTTATGGCGGTAGAGCCTTTTTGATTTTTCATAAGGATAGGGTATCTTTACGTACTAATCCTTCCTTTATGCCTAAGGTGGTTTCTAGTGTGGCTTTAAACCAAACTATTCATTTGCCTACTTTTTATGCAGATCCCCAAAATAAAGGGAAAAGATTTTGCACACTTTAGATGTACACAGGCAATTGCGTTATTATTTGAGCAGGACTAAGGATTTTAGGCAGTCTCAGCAGTTGTTTGTTTCTTTTGCTTTGGGTTCAGGGCAAGCCTGTGTCAAAACAAACTATTTCTAGGTGGATTGGGTTTTGCATTGCATTTTGTTATTCCCATCATGGCAAGGAGATTCCAGCTGGAATTAGGCCTCATTCCACTAGGGCTACTGCCACTTCTACAGCATTTCTAAGGGGTGGCCACTAAGGATATTTTGGAGGCAGCTACTTGGAGTTCAGTGCATACTTTCTCTAAGCATTATCACCTTCCTCTCTACTCTAAGTCTAGGGCTGGTTTTGCCACAGCTATTTTGCAAGGCATGTTGTCAGTTCCTGCTTCCTTATGATTTGCCAGCCTCCCTTACCTCTGCTTTGGGATTCTACCCAATAGTTAGGACTGCAGCAATGTGGAATGAAGAACATAGTACAGTTTTGTACCTACCATAAATGTAGATGTTCGAGGATCCACATTGCTGCAGTCCAATTTACCCTCCCTCCTTCCCTCTGTGTTTAAGGGTGGTTGTGTAGGTGAGGTTATATTCTGGTAATTTTGTATATATTGTACATATTTTTGGTGCAGGTATGTTTGGAATTTTTGGTTTTGGCCTTAGCTTTTCAGGGTCTTCTGACATCTGGGGCAAGAAAAGACTGAGGATATGACGTCGGTCATGCGCATTAGTACCCTGACGTACTGACGTCAGTCTAATGCGCCCTGACCGACGTCAGCCATATACTTTGGTATTCGGGCCGACTGGACAGCGGACTACCCAATAGTTAGGACTGCAGCAATGTGGATCCTCGAACATCTACATTTATGGTAGGTACAAAACTGTACTTTTTCTCTGCCTTATGCCACTGAGTGCCAGAATAGGACTGGACTCCTCCCTGAACTGTGAAATGGATAGAGAAAGGACTGGAGAATAAAAGAATCAACAAGTTTGCAAATGCTGTTAATGTGAGACAGATTTATAACCAGCAGCAGATACGTATACACACACACACACACACACACACACACACACACAAAACATCAAAACCATTCACACATATTATTGAGTGCCCTGCGAGAGGTCCAGTGTTCTTATAGCCGATACAAATATCCGTGCTGCTGTAAAGACATGTGAAACAATGAAAACACAAATCCACATGCAGCAGCATCCATGCGTGCACTGGTTTCTTCAACAATAATTTCAATGCAAGACACACTAACCTGAGCTGGCAAAACAGTGCTCCTCAGAAAAGTGCCTTTACATCAGGCTTATCTCTTCCATTCCTGATTACACCCCTTTTTATCATCTTTTCACATTATCCACATAAATGCCACCTTTGCTTCACACAGTCTATAATGCAGTAACACTGAAAAATCAATAGCACTATAGTGATTAATCACAGAAACACGCTTGCCACATCCTTGTAAATAACGTGAAAATAAATAAATAAATCTGTTATGATGGCAGCATGTAAAATATCAGTTTCTTGAACTATCTCGCCTCAGACTGAAGCAATTTGCATACACAAACAGGGATTATTATCAACAAACCAACAACGTATAACAGCTATGGGGTGGATACATCTTCTCCAGTTTCCACAATTGCAAGCATTTCCAGACAGATAAACGGTAAGCTGTATCAATAGAATGAATTAACTGATCAGAACTCCCCGAACCAAAATGAAACACCAAAACTAATACCCTACTTCATTGACACAAACTTAGTGTAAACAACTTCCTATGGCAAGGTTAATCCATAGCATTTTCTGGTTTCTAGGGAATAACACATCTTGCATAAAGCAAGCAGGAAGTAATATTACAGCTGTAATATAGTAAACCACACGCAGGACTCATGCGTCCCACTGTTTTAGTTTTCTCAGACTGACTAAGATCTCAATCCACTGAATTTGATGAACTGACTGCTGGTAGTACCTGGGAGCTTTGTTGAGCGAGTTAAAAAGTATTGCATAAAAAAAGCTATTTAATCTCAGCTGAAATTGTGTGTTAATCACGCCTCCCCTTTTTCCAGCAAGCCAAACTAGAAAGCGTACACATATTATGTAGAGAAAAAAGGATTAAGCAGAGCCGTTACCAGTCTGTGCTTTGTGGTTTGGGATCGTTCATGGGAAGTAGCACTGCAAATTTAGCTTTTGTACACAAATGAGGACACTGAGCACCTCGTGACTACTGCCACATTGCTCACCTTATTATAAGCAGGACTCATTCCTCACTCTACTTTATATTTAAGCAGAATGACTTAAGTCGCCATACAAAAATAGTAACTAAAATGGGCAGATTTACAGCTAAAACGTGTGTTAGCCATTTTGTAGCAAACCAAACTAGAAAACATACAAGGATTTAAAATAAAAAAAAAATGGTTTTATGTCTAGGTGCGGACATTAGTAAAGGATTATGCAGACCACTTACCGGTCTGCACCTCATGGTTGGGGATCACTCTGGTCATGGGCAGTAGCACAGCAAATTTACTTTTTTTATACACTTGTAGGACTTGTAGGGCTAACAAGTAATGATTGAGGACACTTAGAACATTAAGTAGTAGAAATGTGCTTACTTCGGTAACTTTTGACCCAGGGAACTATGAGATGCTACTGTTGCCAGCGATACAAGCAAGCACAAACTTCACTCTCTCCTCTCTTACACACACAGACACCCACACAAACTGGCTCTTTTGCGTTCACACACACATACAGCATTCACTCAGACATGCAGACAGCTGCATATTCAGTAACAATTAGGTAATGTGAATTTGGTGCTGGCAGATTAGAAACAGATGAACAGGACAACAAACAAACAGTACTAATTTCCGCATAAATTAGGGGCATCATTTTATATGCAGGAGGCAATAACAGAATAAACTTACCAAGTATCCAGGAACTTTGCCTGCAGATTCACAGAAGGAATTACTTGTTGCAATGAAGTTTTTGTTCCGGAAGGAAACAGTGGATGTAAAAGAGTTCCACAACACGTTCTGCAGCACTTTACAGTACCTGATAATGGGCTGGCCTGTAAAATGTCTATGTCACTGTGTGGGAGGATCTGCAGGAGAGGGAACTACTGATTTGACTGTGTCGAAGGAACATCACAAAGGTGAAGACAATTTGCAACTGAAAGGATGCAATACTAAAGAATGGTGGATGGGCTTTCCTGCCCTATGCTACAGAAAGGCAGAAATGTAGAAATAAAAAATGTGTTTGTGCATTCTTGTTACTGTAGATGGCTGTGATGAGTTTACAGGGATAGAAGAGGACTTGTGGTTGAGCTAAATTGTGTTTAAGCCCGGAGTTTTCCTTTAAACCTGCTTCTGTCCAATCTTTCTTGTCTTTTTATAGTGTAAAGCCTGCATTTCTTACAACCAAGAAAAGCAATTGTTTAATATGTATACAACAGTCATTGAAAAGACCCTGGACACACTTAGCTGTGACAGCATGATGTATAAAACTGCTTTATAATGCAACATGCAGTTTATATATCATGAAATGTTTTATTAAATTACTACTAGAAACAGTTTTGTTTACTTACTGTTTCTTCTTTTTTTCCCTTTAATGTCCTTCTAAACATTAATTGCATAAAGTGGGGTGTATGATTTACAGTCCACCCACAAGTTTAACAAAGTCAGCAAAACTCTAGTCTTTCTCTGCCACTTCTTGAAAAAGCATGTTTCACAAATGTGATTGATTTTTTATAATCTCCCATGTATTCACTAATTTCAGTGTTGCTGGTCTTCTTCCTGATCATCTTCATTTCCCAATAACAGACTATGATTCAATTCCAGTTCACTCGTGATTCTTCTGGTCAACATCTGTACTTTATTCTGACTCAAGCATTTTCCTATGGAATAATGGAAGAGGTTTCACTGGCAAAGTCAATGCATGAGCTTTATTGTCAGACGAAGGAGAAGCAGAATCCCATTCAGTTTGTCATTTCATTTTTTGTTGGGTATTTTTTTATATCCTCCTTAGCATGTTATGCATCCAAAATATCTTTGATCCTCCAAGAAAAATATTCTGAAGACAGCTAGATACAACAACTTGAATCTCGCACCTAACTCTTGATATTTCTGGAGTAAATTTGCTTATCTTCTGCCTAGTGTACAGTGAATAATTATTTTTCACAAACTGTCTGCTGTCTCCAGTTTTTAATAATTTTCCTTTCTACCACAGTTTTGTCAGGATCAACTCTTCCTGCTAGTATTATTGTATCTTTATACGTCTTGGTTGCTTTATCATGGCCAGGTTTGGAGCATATATTTTATGTGCCCTTTCAATTAACAGCTCTTTCTGTGGAACACCAGTCCAGTTGCTTATTTAATCTTTCATAAAATGAATACAGTCTGTTCTTTCCAGTTTATTTTGTGCAACAGAAAATCTTAGTTTTTTTGTGTACTCTGTCTTGATATTTTTTGTAACAGCTCTTCCTGAGAAGCTTCATACTCAGCCAGTCTTTTCTTCATTTTAGCCATTGATTTTTGCATTTTTATCAGCTCATCTGAATAGATATTTTTTTTGTTTTATCCAGCCTTTTGTTATTTCACTTGATATATTCTTTGACTTTCATTTATTTTAAGCACTGCTGAGTACATTTATTTTTTCCTCTAAACTATTGAAAGCCATTTCTTGTACCAAAGCTGTAGCTTGAATTGTTTTTTGTTGAACAGCTGCAAAATTCTTCCAGTCCAGTGTTTTCTTTTTTTCTTTACATTTCCTGGCTGATTTTCTTTCAGGTTCTCTACGTTTCTCCTTTGCTGGCATCCAGGCAATGTGCTGAGTACCCAAAATGACAATTTCATGGCTTCCTTTTTTTATTTTCTGTTTTCAGACTGGGATAGCTGAAATTAAGCTGTTGATCATTGTGCAGCCATCTTGGAAGTCGTTATTTAAGCTATCTTAAGTACTAGATGTTGCAGACTGTGGAGGGTGCTAGGGGTACATTCCTCTTGCAAAAGCTTTGTTACTATGTGGCTTTTACCTTTTAAATACTAGAATAGTTGAATTCTGTTTATACAGGGAGCTATGTCTCATATTACACGTACTTTCATACTTTTAAGAATTTTAAAGAGTAAATTGAAAACTTCTTTTAAAGGAAACACACTACAAGTTTCGGTGGTAATGCATTTTCAGTAGTTCTGTTTCAAGGCTGCCTTTTGACTAAACAAATGACTTAAATGTTATAATTCAACACTGCTACAGACAAATTACATATTATACTGAACTGAAGGACATTACTGCTACTGCACACCTATATGTGGTGCTAGATTTTATATGAAGGGATACTGTTAAATGTGTGCATTCAACAAAATATGTATAAATTGTTGTTCTGTAAACATTGTCATTGTCTTTAGTTTAGCAGTTAGTAAGCCAGTTACACATTTATTGGTGCTGTATTATATACCCTTTAGATGAACTAGGGGAAATTCTTCCTTAATACTGTGGTCATGCCTTTGATAATCTCCTAAGTACTATAGGGTCTCTAACGTCCTCCTACTACTAGCTCAGGTATATGGAACCTTGGTTTAATGCTTCACCTGAAGGACAGTACTTCAGGGTTGGAGCACTCTCACAAACTGCACTGCACTGTAAGAATTGGAACATGAGCCCTCATACTTGGTTTAGGTTATAATCTTAACAGCCTTCTGATCTTTCTGATATCACATGTTAAAGGAGAACCACACCCACAAACTCAAAACAAATGTTTATTTCATCATTGTTTGGCGTTCCTTGCATTTTAACACCACTCTGGGATTATTTACAGGTTTTTAAATATTTTTATATGTAATTTCTGAGTCTGAACTAATGGGGTCTGGCATCTTGAAGTAATTCTGATTGTTTAGTCTGCCTCTAGGTATCCCACAATACAGTGCATGTCTGTAAAAAAAATTACATCACGCAGGCCTCTTTCATCCTAAAGCTCCTGTCACTTCATTGATTTTACATGCATACACTGCTGTCTTTCAGACAGTTAGTTTTAAGTAACATTTCATGCCATTCAATGACTACTTAAAACACAAGCAGTGCAATTGCCACAGAACAGACTTTGAAAGTGCTTTTTACTATTGCTGCTTTTTAGAATGGCAAAACTGCAGCCTTTTGTGAAGGCTGAACTATACTACTTTGACTCTTCTGATATCCCCTTCACACCTAACTTCCCTGTCAAAGTGCTAAGGGTAATTTGAGCCATTACTTGCTGTGATTGACAGCTCACAGCAGGAGGCTTGACTCATGTACTCTTTCCTTGTTCTAGCCTTTACTTTCTGTAGGTGGGGAAGGATCAGCGAGCTGTGACATCACAGCATGGGTGGGTTTTAGGACAGTCATGGTGATGTCAGTTTGGGGAGAGAAATGACCAGAAAACTACCTATATTCATTGGCCTTGATGACCTCAATGAATTGAAGACTGCAGCAAGCATTTCCAGGATGGGATAAAAGTTTTTTGAAAGTGAAACTACCACAGTCCAGTAAGGTACTGTTCTAGTGGAGAGAAACAGTCGATTTAAAATATTTTAAATTATGTTGTTGTTGTTGTGTCTTTCGGCTTTGTCGCCACAGCGGAACTCCAGTCCGCTAATGATTGGTAGTTGATTTAAATTCTGTATTGTTGTTTATTCATAGCAGGGACAGTAAAAAGGGAGAAAAAGGACAGAGAAGTTGAACATTTAATAATAGAATCCTGTTGTTGTCCTTTAACATGCTTCCCTCTGACACTGTTTGTGTATAATCTGCTTATAAAACTACATGTAATAGATTATTGAATAATTTTTCCCAGAGCACACATGTAAATAATATTTGTGCTGTGTGACTTGCCTGTCAATAAACATAAGTAAAGAAGAAAACAACTGTCAGCCATTTGAATGTGCACTGCTAGATAGTGCTAAAGCAATGTGTTATTACGTAGAATTTGAAATGGCATCTTTGGTGAAAAGGAAGGGTCATTAGTTTTCATTTTGGATGAAAACTGTTGTTGTCCATGTTCTAAGTTAATATGCATCCTTTTTTGAATTATAGTTGTGTTGTAAACTTCACATTTTCAGACTGACATTTTTAAAGAGGACTGTTAATACTGTGGTAATCAGATTACAAATACACGTGAGTAGCAGTTTTTGAATGGCCTTGCCTCTATGTGCAGATAAGTCACTGCTTTTTCCCCACTGTATGGTATTTTCATGCATTGGTAGTAACTCAGCAAAACATTTCATGCAGACACCAAGAAAAATTTTTATACCAGATAGGTCGAGGCCCGGGTTAACAACGACCGCCACCAGAACTGTTAGCCTACAGGGTGCTGGCGGAAATTGGGCTACTGTTGGCCGGAGGAGGAGAAGAGGCGGAAGACATGGCCAAAGGCAGAAAGAGAGGAGAAAGGCTAGGACTGTGGTAGTGAGGGTTGGAACTTTCAATGTTGCAGTATGACTGGTATAGGGAGAGAGCTAGCTGATATGATGGACAGAAGGAAGGTTGGTATATTGTGTGTGCAAGAGACCAGATGGAAGGGGAGTAAGGCTAGGTGTATCGGAGGTGAGTTTAAATTGTTTTATCATGGTGTGGATGGGAGGAGAAATGGCGTAGGAGTTATTCTGAAGGAACAGTATGCTGAGAGTGTTTTGGAGGTGAAAAGAGTGTCGGATAGAGTGATGTTTATGAAGCTGGAAATTGATGGTGTAATGATGAATGTTGTTAGTGCATATGCTCCACAAGTCGGGTGTGCAATGGATGAGAAAGAAAAATTTTGGAGTGAGTTGGATGAAGTGGTGATGACTGTATCCAAGGGTGAGAGAGTGGTGATTGGAGCAGATTTCAATGGGCATGTTGGTGAAGGGAACAGAGGGGATGAGGAAGTGATGGGTAGGTATGGTGTTAAACAAAGGAATGCAGAAGGTCAGATGGTAGTGGATTTTGCGAAAAGGATGGACATGGCTGTGGTGAATACGTATTTTAACAAGAGGGAGGAGCATAGGGTGACATACAAGAGTGGAGGAAGATGCACACAGGTGGATTATATCTTGTGTAGGAGGGCCAGTTTGAAGGAGATTGGAGACTGTAAAGTGGTGATCGGAGAAAGTGTAGTTAGACAGCATAGGATAGTGGTTTGTAGGATGATGTTGGTTATCAAGAGGAGGAGGAGTGCGAGGACAGCACCAAGGATCAAGTGGTGGAAATTGAAAAAGGGTAATTGTGAGGTGGAGTTCAGGGATGAGTTAAGGCAGGCACTGGGTGGCAGTGAAGAGTTACCAAATAGCTGGGTAACTACAGCAGAGCTAGTAAGGGAGACAGCTAGAAAGGTGCTTGGTATCACATCTGGACAGAGGAAGGACGACAAGGAGACATGGTGGTGGAATGAGGAAGTACAGGAGAGTATACAGAGAAAGAGGTTGGCAAAGAAGAAGTAGGATTGTCAGAGAGATGAAGAAAGTAGACAGGAGTATAAGGAGATGAGGTGCATGGCAAAGACAGAGGTGGCAAAGGCTAAGGATAAGGCATATGAAGAGTTGTATGAAAGGTTGGACACTAAGGAGGGAGAAAAGGACCTGTCTAGACAGACCGAGCTAGTAAAGATGTGCAGCAGGTAAAGGTGATAAAGGATAATGAGGGAAACATACTCACAAGCGAGGAGAGTGTGTTGAGGAGATGGAAAGTGTACTTTGAGGGGTTGAAGAGAATGAGAGGGAGAGAAGGTTGGATGATGTAGGGATAGTGAATCATGAAATCCAATAGATTAGCAAGGAGGAAGTAAGGATAGCTATGAAGAGAATGAAGAATGGAAAGGTTGTTGGCCCAGATTACATACCTGTAGAAGCATGGAGGTATTTAGGTGAAATGGCAGTGGAGTTTTTAACCAGATTGTTTAATGAAATCTTGGAAAGTGAGAGGATGCCTGAGTAATGGAGAAAAAAGTGTTTTGGTACCGATTTTTAAGAATAAGGGTGATGTGCAGAGCTGTAGTAACTACAGAGGGATTAAATTGATCAGTCACAGCATGAAGTTATGGGAAAGAGTAGTGGAAGCAAGGTTAAGAAGGGACGTGATGATTAGTGATCAGCAGTATGGTTTCATGCCAGGAATGAGCACTACAGATGCGATCTTTGCTCTGAGAGTGTTGATGCAGAAGTACAGAGAATGTCGGAAGGAGTTGCATTGTTTTTTTGCAGACTTAGAGAAAGCATATGTAATCACTGCTGACAAGTATACTGAAGATCAAGAACACACGAACACAGTTGAGTAAAAAACAGAACACCTTTATCCAACACAAAGCTTTCGGGACAACTCCCTTTTTCAATGATTAACACAAGGTGCAGTTAGTTTCAGTTTTAAATACACCCACCACACATCACATGACCTGCAGCCAAAGTCATGTGATTAGCTACATCAGCATTTAATACACACTTACTAACATTTCTACTAAGTAAAATACAAAGTTCTAACATATATATACATACATATACATATACACATATTCTTATAATAAAGATATACTATATCTCAACACTCAAAATTCATCTACTCAACAACCATACCTTACTTTTTATACCTAAAATTATAAAAAATATATTAAAAAATTAACAATTATTTATTCATTACTGTAAAATTTCTACAATAATATTAAAAAACATGGCCAAAACCATGTTACCAAACATTAATCATTTCAAACTATTGTGCTTCAACCTTACTAAAATTGGTTTTATTGACACAGATGCATTTAAACCAGGTTCAGTGTCCGCTGACAGTCGTACTATCCACTCATATTCCTTCACTTCAAGTTGATTACATATATCACCCCCTCTTAGTGTTTTAGACATGTCTATAACTCTGAACTTGAACGTATGCCCATTACCACATTCTTTTATATGTTTATATAAAGCATTTGTTTCACATTGTCTCCTTATGTTGGACTTATGTTCAATTATACGATCCCTCAACCTTCTTGTTGTCATCCCCACATAAAAAGATGAACATGCTACACAAGTTGCTATATAAACAACGTAACAAGAAGCACATGTTGCTAACCCATTAAAGTTGTAACATCTATTAGTGCCTGGGTGTTTAAATATATTATTATGTAATAAATTATCATCTTGAGCTGGCACTATATCAGTGCAACAACTACAATTGTAGCAACATATAGTGCCTCTAGTTCTTCCTTCAGATTGACAAGTGGAGGTATGTGAGAAATCCTTATAACATAATAGCGACTTCAATGATCTCTTGTTCCTATATGCAAACAAAGGTGTATTCCCTACTACTGCTTTTACATCATCTTGTGCTAAAAGTATTTTCCAATATTTATTTATAACCCTTCTAACTATGTGTGTTTTCATATTATATGACGTTATAAATCTTAATTTAACATCATCTCTCATATTTTCCAACTCATTACTAATATTGCCACTATCAGGTGATAATATAGGTTTATAAGTTGTCAGCCTATTGTTCTTAACTAAATCTCTCATACTATCTACTAACTTCTGTGAGTATCCACTAGCTATAAAATCACCACATGTCTCGTCCATTTGATTTAAAAAGGATTCTTCGGTATTATTAAGTCTACTAATCCTTATCAGTTGGGCCTTCACTATGCCTTTAAAGACGTGAGGAGCGTGCATACTTGATGCTTCCAAATAGCGCCCAGATGAAACTTCTTTTTTATATACAGTGGTAATGAATTTGTTATCATTCACTTTTTAAATTTATATCCAAAAAGTTAACATTACTTTGTGAACATTCCATCTTGAAGTTCAAAAAAGATGTTGTATTATTTATATAGCTATTGAAATTTAACAAGTCCACATAGGTACCTTTCCATATAAGGAAGCAGTCATCCACAAACCTTTGATAAAATTGGATTCCATTATTTATAAAACCATCATCATTAAGTAGATGTGTCCTTTCCCATTGATATAGGACTATGTTAGCAAAAGTGTTAGCTATGGGAGTACCCATAGCGACACCTGTTAACTGCACATAATGTTGTTTGAATTGATTAATGTTTGGTAACATGGTTTTGGCCATGTTTTTTAATATTATTGTAGAAATTTTACAGTAATGAATAAATAATTGTTAATTTTTTTATATATTTTTTATAATTTTAGGTATAAAAAGTAAGGTATGGTTGTTGAGTAGATGAATTTTGAGTGTTGAGATATAGTATATCTTTATTATAAGAATATGTGTATATGTATATGTATGTATATATATGTTAGAACTTTGTATTTTACTTAGTAGAAATGTTAGTAAGTGTGTATTAAATGCTGATGTAGCTAATCACATGACTTTGGCTGCAGGTCATGTGATGTGTGGTGGGTGTATTTAAAACTGAAACTAACTGCACCTTGTGTTAATCATTGAAAAAGGGAGTTGTCCCGAAAGCTTTGTGTTGGATAAAGGTGTTCTGTTTTTTACTCAACTGTGTTCGTGTGTTCTTAGAGAAAGCATATGACAGGGTGCCTAGAGAGGAGTTGTGGTATTATATGAGGAAGTCAGGAGTGTCAGAAAAGTATGTAAGAGTGGTACAGGATATGTACGAGGGTAGTGTGACAGCGGTGAGGTCTGCGGTGGGAATGATGGATGTGTTTAAGGTGGAGGTTGGGGGTTACATCAAGGATCAGCTCTGAGCTCTTTCTTATTTGCAATAGTGATAGACAGGTTGACAGACGAGATCAGACAGGAGTCCCCGTGGGCTATGATGTTTGCAGATGACATTGTGATCTGTAGTGAGAGTAGGGAACAGGTGGAGGAGACCCTGGAGATATGCTGTAGAGAGAAGAGGAATGAAGGTCAGCAGGACTAAGACAGAATATACGTGTGTGAATGAGAAAGAGGATATAGGAATGGTGAGGGTGCAAGGTGTAGAGGTGGTGAAGGTAGATGAGTTTAAATACTTGGGGTCAATAGTTCAGAGTAACGGTGAGTGTGGAAGAGAGGTGAAGAAGAGAGTACAGGCAGGATGAATTGGGTGGAGAAGAGTGTCAGGAGTGATTTGTGATGAGTACCTGTAAGAGTGAAAGGGAAGGTCTACAAGAGGGTAGTGAGACCAGCTATGTTATATGGGTTGGAGACAGTGGCAGTGACAAAAAGGCAGGAGTTTGAGCTGGATGTGGCAGAATTAAAGATGTTAAGATTTGTACTAGGTGTGATGAGGGTGGACAGGATTAGGAATAAGTATATTAGAGGGTCAGCCCAGGTTGGAAGGTTTGGAGACAAAGCCAGAGAGGCATGATTATGTTGGTTTGGACATGTGCTGAGGAGGGATGCTGAGTATAGTGGGAAAAAGATGCTAAGGATGAAGCTATCAGGTAACAGGAAAAGAGGAAGGCCTAAGATAAGTTTTATGGATGTGGTGAGAGAGGACATGCAGGTGGTTGGTGTGACAGAGCAAGATGCAGAGGACAGGAAGAAATGAAAACAGGTGATCTGCTGTGCAACCCCTAATGGGAACAGCCGAAAGAAGATGATGATGATGGTAGTAACTCAGCAATAGAGCTTTGCTAAATCCAGACATAAAAGTATAGTTCTGCAATAGCGAATTTAGTTTGTTCCATTGCTGCTGACTGATGTACTGTACATCTAGTGTCATCTGCTAGTTGTCCTTCACATCCTGCTGAGCACTAGGTTTAGTCACACTTCAAAAAACTGTTACACTCGGATTTCAGAATGACCATCCAGAAAGACCCACTGTGGATTACTGCGCCCCAACAGCAGCAGCAGTTGTGCTGAACATTTTTGAGTTTTATTGTGCATTCATCTTGAAGTCAGATATCTGTAATAAAAACTCAGTTTTCTGATTCAGGTTGTAGATTATTCCAGATCCATAAAACAACTAAAAAGTAATATAAACTGTTAATAGTTATGTACTACGAGTCAACACTGATGTCCTGAATTTGACCTCTGCTAGTGTTGATCGTTCCATGTGTTTTATGTAAAAAATTAAAGTATTCAGTTGTTTATGTTTAGGGAGCAGTAGCCACACATCCATTGTTGAGTAATCAGTAGCTATTTGTACAGTTAGAAAAATATGTTTAGCTTTAAAAAGGTCATTGTACACCAGTAAATGACATTTACCAACTTTTGCAGGTTTGACTACAGGAAAAAAGCATGTTCGGTTTGATGGGTTATAATAACATTAGAACAGAATGTGCTATTTGCTAAAGCAGCAATGTTTTGTTTGTAAATAAAGCAGTGTCTTGGGTTTCTCAAATGACTGAATGCAAAAATATGCATTATCATCTCCAAGTACATAGAGAAATTGGATAAGATGTTAATTGCTGGTGTGTGAGATTGCAGTGTATGTTTCTTAGCAGTCATAAAAGTACATGGCAGCTAGCCAGCAACACTGCAGGAAAATAAGTCTGACAAAGTGGTATATCCATGTGTCCACCAGAAAAAGGACAAATGTACCTTGTTGGAGTCTTGTGGCTAGTGACGTGAAAATTAATCTATGGTATGGTAAATACATGTACCAGACTATGCTTACCATTGCGAATTGTATATATCTGATTAATGATATATGTCAGCCATTGCCTGTAGATAAAGATGTACCTTGATGTATAAAGTGCTTTGTTTGGGTACTTAAAACATTATGTCCATATTTAACAAATTGCAAGTTATAAACTTTAGCCATTGACTCAGTGTGTTTGCATTAGATGTATCTCCATAACATTATGTGATGTATGTATTTGTAAGACAGTTGTGTATCAAGTGGTGGAATGTTACAGGGTGAAATACCATACGAGTAATATAAGGAGGTTACTGCGGTGGTGGTGCTACGGCAGTGTTGTCGCCTCATAGCAAGACATTGTCCCGTTCGATTCTCAGCTAGAGCGTCTTCTGCGTGGAGGCATATGTGAATGGGGCGTGCCTTCGTTGAAGGTTGTGCATCAGGGCTGGTAACCTGGTACGTAAAAATCCACTACCAATCATTAGTGGACCGGAGTTCCGCTGTGGCGACCCCTAACCGGGAAAAGCCGAAAGTCACAAAGAAACAAACAAACCTTAGGTGACCTGTGAAACTAAGAAGGCATGTTAATGATTGAAGTTATGTAGACAACAGCATTGTTGTGTAGATTAAATTGATGTTCTTCTTTCGGCTATTCCCGGTTAGGGGTCACCACAGCAGAATTCCGGTCCGCTAATGATTGGCAGTAGGTTTTTACAGTGCTGAGGTGCCAGTCTGACACCCAACCTTCAACGAAGGCACGCCCATTCACGCATGTCTTTCGAATGCCACTCGACCGCGGGGAGGACATGCAGACTCCACTCAGTGAAATGTCTAAATTAATTATTTGTGACATTTAGTGTAACCTTCATTTGAAATGTGCATGCAGAATGGAATGCTGATAAAAAGTACATTTCCATGATGTGCCGATTCAGCTTGAGAACCAGGTGAATATGAATACATGCTATTCTCTGTTTAAGATAAGAATGCAGCTATGAAAATAATTCCCTTGGGGTGAATGGCTTTGTTGTTGTGCATATTCTCACTATCTTATTCTTCTGAATATCTGAAAATGTCAAAGCACTACACTAAATCTTCAGGGTCCCAGCCATGAGTGTGGTCACAAGCCTTAAATGCTTACGTGGTTGGGGATAACTTTCATCTGAGTGAGTAATTTGGATCCTCCCTAACAGACAGGGAAAAAAGTTGCAGTGCAAAGACCATTAAACAACAAAACCAAGTGAGTCAAGAGATAAAACTGCTGTGCACCCAGTAAGAGACATACTAAGCATAATAAATGCTGTATGTATCTTCTATTGTGCACAGTATCTGTGTAACATGTAGTATACAGTACTAATTAGATATCTGTGTAATGCAGATGAGAGTCCATGACATGAGGTTACACATCATTCAGTTTTAGCCCACCCAGTGGCAATATTATTGCTATATTATCCAGTGCAAGCTAATTGATCAGTTCTAATTATGTTTTTCCTAATCTCATTTGCTGTGACATTTGTTGAACTCCTGTCTAGGTAGTCTTAAACAGTACATTATGACTTGTAATTGTTGTAATCATTCATTTTCCATCTTTAAGCAGTAATTTAAAGCTTTAAGATTTTCATCATATATTGTTACCTTTCTCACATACATTCTGCTTGTTAGTAACAATGCTCTTACCTGTCTGACGTTTAAATTCATGAATACTTCTCATGTTGTATCATTATCTGTCACTCTTTGCGAAAAACTGTTTTAAAGCACCATAATCTGGAGGGGAGGATGTTTCCCCTTTTTGAATTATAACCTGTCCAGTCTGGTAGAGAGGAACCCTTTAATTTCAAAGGGACAGCCTGAATTGATTCTCTCCTTCCCTAAATGTTTGAATCTGTGACTTCCATTTATACTTCCTTCAAATGGAATAGATGGCAGTATATCTTCATGTATATTCAGATATTCCAGTTTACAAGTCTTTATTTATTAAACTATAATTGGGTTTACAGTGCTGTAATTAAGCAGTGTGATGTGGTATGGCTCCCCAGTCCAACTTTTTCCAGAACATTTGATAAGCTTTATCAGTCCCTAAATTCTAATGCCTCAGGTATGAACATTGTTTGGTCTGACAGAGGGATTCCCAATGGGAGTGGGTGTGCATCAGGGTTCAACTCTGAGCCCACTGCTGTTTATATTGATGATGTACTACATTAGTAAACAGGTTGGAAGCTAAGAACAGAAATAGAAGGGGAAAACAGTGGAAAAGGTTAACAGCTTCACGTATTTGTGAGGGGTGGTTGAGGAAAAGGGAAGTCTGAATGAAGACATCATAACTAGAATCAGAGGGACTGCAGCCAGCTGGCACAGAGTGTCAGGGGTAGTGTATGGCAGAAGACTGCCAAAGAATCTGAAAAGTAAGGTGTACAAAAACAGTGATGAGACCAGTACTACTGTATGGTACAGAAACCTGGGCAGTAAAGATAGAGCAGCTAAGGAACCTTCAAGTGGTGGAAAGAAGTGCCTGAGATGGGTGGTAGAATGCAAATTATGGGACATATGAGGAAATGAGGGCATCAGAGCAGAAGCCAAAGTAGATCCAATGGCAGAGAAGGTCAAAGAGAACAGATTACTGTGGTTTGAGTACATGTGCAGAAAAGCAGAAGACAATCTGGTGAAGATGATTTGGGACTGGCAGGAAGAAAGCAAGAGGAAACAAAGGCATCCAGCAAAGATATGGATGGATTGTGTGAGAAATCTGCGACAGTCAGGCATGACTGTCAAAGAAGGTAAGAGAGTGGCACTAAATCAAGAGAGAGAGATGGTAACAGTTGACACAGCGCCCCAATCCCTTATAGAAAATGGGAAAAAGAGAATTGATTATGATGATTGTATTACTACAACTGCTTAATCATTTTTAGCTATGAACTGTGAGCATGTTGTTCAGTGGTATGACAGAGCAAAGAACATCTACAGAGATGCACCGGATAAGCATCACACATGCTGCATGTGAATACATGTAAAACATGCAGCATGAAATATATGAGCTACCTGCCCTATGTGAACATGTTGAACTAGAATTTAATCCATTGCAGATCTCTCTCACCTTGCCAGCTTACCTGAGGTATCCCTGCAGTATGAGGAACATGCCTCTTTATCCTGGGCAGAAAATTAAGCTCTCTTCCTACCACATGTGCTTACAAGTCACATCTGGTTTAAATAGACAAAAGCCTAATGGTGTTGAATTTACCCCACTTTGTGTTTGAATGAGTGCTAACTGTGGATAATAGACCTATAGCTTTACTGCACAGTACCAGATGTGTGTATTAGCAGACATGCACACAAAATGGCTTCAGGTGAATTGTCTTGAAGTAGTATTGCTCTGTACAGTGCTGCCAAAGTGCGCACAAAGCTTTCTTGTTTTACAGGCTTGTTTGCATTCTTATTGATATCATACGCAATTTACAGATTCCCAAATATGTAATGCTAACTAATTAATCTAAACATCATAATAGGACTTTTCAAAGTAAGTTATAACAGATATTTGAGTGCTCACAATATCAGCTGGTCCTTAAGATGGCTGCCTACGTTCTGTCCCATTTATGCTGTAGTGGAGTTTCTTCTACTGCAGTTTTTGCCAAAAGATCCAGCTATGATTATTACAGATTTATAGTTTTATATTCTTGGATAAGATTATGCTTTGTTTGCAGGTGTTCCCTTATTTTGAATGGGGGACAATAGTTGGGGATAGATGCTGATCCCTTGTGTAAGAAAATCCTGGTGTGGACTGGGATAGCATGATAGCTGAGTGCAGAAAATGGACTAACCACTGAAAGGGTTTGCTTGAAGATACCTAAATGTCCACTCAGTATAGATAACACAAAAACGATCACCTGATTTTATTAGTATGAATGCTTATGTATCTGTTATGCCTTTTGCCTGCTCTGAGTTATTACCTGTTTTTGTTTTAGAGGCAGGACCAGTAGACAAAGGATGTGGCCGAGAGAGAGAGAGAGGAGTTGTGCAGTGATGGGTATTTGGTAAAGTTAGAAGACGGTGTGGGGCATATGAAGAAGGCCCTGTTTTTTTTCTGTAGTTTGTCTTTACCTTTGAGCAGACAATGTAAGAGTGTACTGTAAATATGGCAGTTTAGACTAAGAATGTATTGTCCCTTTCCCGTTTTCTCTATAACCAGACAGCTCACTCAGTGCTTTTGTATACAGTAGTCACTGAAAATTGGCAAGGATCTCAGAGTGGGTTCTAACATTATGCAGTTCTGTTTCCATTATTCCAGCAGAAAAGTTGCCATTTCAAAAGTCATGTTAGTAAGGTGTTTTTTTTTTGTTGTTGCCAGTATTACCAGGGTATGTCAGGTTGAATTTAGAAAATAGCAGTTGGTGGTAGATGAATGTAAAGCTTCTTGTAGTTATAGGGAGTAAAATAAGGGTGCACTGTTAACATGATTTCAAAATGAAACAGATTGCATTGTGGAGCACAGGAGAGTTTGGAGAGGAACAAGGAAACTTTGACAGTGATGAGGTTGGTCATATTGTTGTACTGGAGATAACAGAGCATTAGTGAAATTGTTGGGTAATTGAAAGGAGATCAGGAGTTTGCCATATGTAACTTAGGGAGTAGATGTTTTGACTGCTGAATGAGAAGGGACTCTCATGTAGGCGGTCTTGGGGAGAGAGTTGTGTCAGCTGATGAGGCACAGAGGGAGGAAAATATTTAGGATATGATGGGAAATGTCTGGTTGGTTATATCTACTATGCAAACATCAGGTTTATTTATCTATAACAGTTTGGTCGAGGCTTACACAAAGACAAAGACTGATTTGTGGCATACCTCTCAACTGCACAGATTTTTGCAGAATGCTGCCCAGATTTTGGCCTCTTATTTTTGGTCCGTTTTTCATAAAACTGTGGATCTGATGTCAGTTTTCATTCTAGCTTCAGCCTATGGGTTTGGATCTCATCCCTCAGATCTGACTTGGCCATTACTTTAGCTTGTGGTAACCAAAAAACCCTCAAGCTACTCCCTTACACATAATGCACCCTTCCTAAGTACCTCAGATCTCATTAGCTGCTATTCATGTTATATGTGGTGACCAGTTGCTCTCATGCAGGTACGTTTATTTACTTGAATTTAAAACTTCCTTTTTTCTTCTAAATAGTTTTTTTCACATTTCTCTATTACCTCTTAACCTAACAACTGCTTTCTTACTGTTATTTTCCCTTTCCTTTCGTACAAAAGTACCTCTGAATACTATCGATAGTATTCTTTAGCTTTACACTGAGTGTAGTCCCCATTTTATCATTGTTGGTATCCCCCCACTGTTTTATCTTCCTTTTCTCTAAAAAAAAACAAAAAAAACAATTTGTTTTGAGTTTTTTGCTCAACCCTTTTTTTTTCTGAAGAGGAAAAGGGTTGAGTAAAAAACTCAAAATAGAATTTTTTTTTTTTTTTTTTTTTTTTTTTTTAGAGAAAAGGAAGACAAAAGTGGTGGGGAGATACCAATAATGATGTATATTGCTTGGAAACCCCATCATCTCTGAGAAGATTGCTGTATTTACAACGCGTTCAACCATAGAGTTCTGGTTGACCACAAGAATAAGCTGATTCTAAAAGGTCTTCTTCCATCAGCATTCAGTGAGGCATTATCTGAAGCTTCCTCTTGTGATAAACATAAAAAGGGCAAGTCAACTTCATCTAGTCCTTCATCTTCATCTAAAATTTCTGAAAAATCAAAGAGGAGGCTTCTTTCAGCTCCAACTTCTCCATCGGGCCTGTCATTTAAAAGAACAAAGCTTTCAGGTCCTACAACCTCTTTGGATCCAAAAGTAAAAACAAAGAGACATGGATCCAGCCATTTCTTTGGATCCAACATTGGACAAGACTTAACCTTCACCGGATCAGGCAACTGATGACTTCTAGCCCTTCTGTTTTACCAAGTACCCAGTACTCTCCTTCAATTGACCCTTCCCATTAAGAGTCCCTTCCCCCTTTTTAGAAAGACCAAAGTCACCTTCTGTAATGTCTGTCCACTCTTCTGGGAGTTTGACTGAAGAGGACTTAGAGAGACTGGTGAGAAAGGTTTTCTGGGTGCAGAGTATGCCACGGGTTTCTTCGGCTCCTACCCCTTTGGGTTAGGAGTGCCATACATCAGTTACCCCTCCTTTACATCCTCCTCTGACTTCTTTCTAAGCTTCCGAGTTCTTGGATCCAAGCTGCCCAGCACAGTCTGCTTCGGATCTAAAGATAACTCAGATCTGTCATTTGCTCTGAGTTCTTTGATTTCTACAGAGCCAAAGACCTCTTGGAGCTGCAGCTGCCTAGTCAGCTCCAAGGTGTTGAGATCAACTCCGAACTTTTCAGAGCTGGTCCTACACTGGGAGTGCAGGCTTGGATTAGCTTGGCTCTGGCTTTGGCCTCGGGAGAACTTTCCTTGGAGCAGGGAGGGACTAGAATCCAGAGACTTGCCCTCTTGGATCCGGAAGCCTGTCCCTCTCAGGGGTGGTCCACCTTTTAGGTTTTGGAGAGAGACATAAATGCTTCAGCAGCTCAGATGGCCCCTCCCTTCTTGGACCTTCAGTCCCCAACCTTGTCATCTCTGCGTAGTCTCAACCTTTTTCTTCACAGGGATAGAGAGTACCAAAATCCCAGGCTTCCCAGCAGGGCATTCCCATTTCTTATGATACCTCCCCAGAGCATCCGACTGAGGATGTCCCTAGGAAGAAGTTGTGCAAGAGAAAGCACTTGGATTCCCCAGAAGAATCCGTCACCGAAGACACAGGCTTCAATAAGGGTGAAGGGACCCCAGTGTTACCCCCTGATGATGTCTTCTTTTGAAACATCCTGGAAATTTTTAAAACAGAGAGGTGATTGGAAGACCAACAGTCCTTCATCTGAGGAATCAGTGGACCTGGAGGCTTTTCCATCTACCTCCTGGGTGACTCCATTCGGCAATGAATAGGTGAGCATGGAAAGCCCCCAACACCATTGAGCTGATCCCCTAGAGACCAGACAAAATTATTACTACTCCTGAGGACAAACAGTTAAAAGGAGTGCCTGTGGATGCCATGGTCATGGCAGCGGCCACAAAGAGGAAACTAGCTGAGGAAAGTTCCTCTATCCATCCCCCAAACAAGAAGTCCCAGTCTATGGATAGGTTTGTGAAGGGTGTCTATGCTCTCCTTATACTCACTGAACTATTTGGCATACTTCACTAGATTACAGAGGGGTCTGATTATCTGATTAAAGAACCAAAAACAACAAGAAAAGTAAGGCAACAGCCAAAAAACAACGCCAGTTCCAAAAAACGATTTAATTCAGCTATTCAGCTTAGCGCCTCGGCATAATAGCCTTCAATGAGCACAAATAACAGAACACACACACTCCTATATATACTCTAATCAAACAATTATACCAAATTAGTCAATTAAAATACAATTAAGTATTTAAGAGACATTACATACTCAGAACAACTTCAAAATATAAATTATAACAAACTTTTCCAGTTTACCTCTAAATTCAGACCATTTGGTGACAAGGTATTGTATTTTAATATATAAATAGTTTCTTTAAATAATAAAACATTTTTTATTAACCTTTCATCACCTTTTCTAGTAAAAACTTTCTCAAGAACACAACATTCAAATACATCCACATTACTATTGTGAAATTCCATAAAATGAGAAGCAATTGGACTATCTAATATTCCTCTTTTTATATCTCGAATATGTTCTTGCATTCTAATTTTAAATTTTCTTTTTGTCTCCCCTATATAATAAAGTTTACACAGACATCTAATACAATAAATTACCCCAATGGAGTTACAAGAAAATGTATTATTAGGTTTAAATATAAATCCATTAATTTTATCAAAATATAGCTTCACATGCCTACATATATTACAGTGGCCACAAGCAATAGTACCATATGTACATAAAGTATAACTTACCCTATTAACAGGAAAAATGTAATAAGCTTTAATTAGTTTATCAGATAAATTTTGACCTCTTTTAAAGGCTATTTTAGGAATAATAGGAAATAATTTATAAAGATTCTTATCAGAAATCAAAAATTTCCAGAAGTATTTAATAATTTCCCAAATCTTATTACTTAATACATTAAAAGTAGTTACAAAATAAATATCCTGAATTTTCTGATCTACCTCTTTTAAATGTTTATTATTTTTAACATATGGGGAAAAGATTAAATCTTCTCTATTTCTATTAACTATTAATTGATTAGCATTACTATTATCATTATTAACCAGTAGTTTATTAATAGATTCATTTAATATCTCCATTCTATAGCCTCTTCGTAGGAACATGGTAATACAATCATAAATATTTTTTTCTAAATCTTCTTCATTACTACACAATCGAGATAGCCTAATCATTTCTCCATAGGGTAAAGCCGATAAAGTATGTAAAGGATGACCGCTAGTTCCAAAAAGGAACTGATTGCCATCAGTAAATTTACGGTGTACAGTAGTTTGAATCAGGTTACCCACCACACCTAACAATGAAATATCTAAATAGTGCACCTTATCACCAAATTGTAGACCATCAAAATGTAAATTATATCTATTATTATTCAATTCTGAAAATAATTCTTGAACATATTCATAACCACCGCTACAAAGAAAAATTAAATCATCTATGTAACGGTAGTACGACAAAACATGATTTTAAAAAAATTTATTAGTATATACATATTCCAGTTCAAATTTGGCCATAAAAAGATTTGCATACATGGGGGCAAAAGATGCCCCCATAGCAGTCCCTTTAAGCTGATGGTAAATTATTTCATTAAAACTAAAAAAATTGTTAGAAAGGCAAAAGGAAGTTAAATCCATTATAAAATGGGTAGTTGGATTATCTCCTAAAAAATAACGTAAAGCTTGTACTCCATCTATATGTCTGATGTTGGTGTATAAGCTAACAACATCGACACTAACCCAAAACATATTTTCTGTCCAAATAACATCACTAATTTTATCAATAAAATCAAAAGAATCTCTTATATAAGAGTCCAATTTCTGCACATACGGTAGTAAATAATTATGAATAACAATGCCCATATTACGGCAAAAATAATTACTGTCCGACACAATATGGCGACCCGGAGGGTTTAACATTCTTTTGTGCAGCTTCGGGAGACAATAAAAGGTAGCTAAATTACAATTATCCATACAAAATTTCCTATCAAAATCATTTTTAGAGAAATATCCTAATCTAACACCTTTATCAAGTAAAGAAGTACACTCTTTCATAGCTGACAAATATCTATTAAGGTCGCTAATTTCATATGTTAAAGGGTCATTTAAGTGCTTCATACACATATCTAAATATTGTTTATGATTAAGCACTACTATTTTGTTACCTTTATCGGAGCGCTTAATTACAATATCTTGTCTGTTAGATAAATTCTTTAAAGCACACCATTCATTTCTTGTCATGTTATACCTCCAGGATCCATCATTCACTGAAACCATCATTTCCTTAAAAGAGAAATGTACCATTTCTAAAACTGTATAATGGTAGGATTACTATATGGAGGTATAAATTTACTATGAAAATCAATGCCATCCATATTAAGTAAGGAATATGCTTGAGAATACATAGATAATAACATATCATCAGAGAAACAGGAATAATAACTATCAACAGTACTCTCACTGTCAATACTGGCATCACCAAGAACAACATCGTCTTGAAAAAAGACTTTTTTGTCATTAGAAAAATAATATTTCAAATGAAGTTTTCTGACAAATTTAAAAACTTCTTGTTTGAGTAAATGTTGTCTAGGTATGACCGTTGGAACGAACTTGAGACCTAGTTTAAACAGAGATATTTCTTCATTAGATATATTACAACCAGATATATTAACCACATTAGAGTCATGAATAAAGGCAGAGTTTACAGAATCAGTTCCATCTACCCCTCTTGAACACTTGTTTAGACTGTCCTTCACCCGGCGAAGAACCCGCACCAAAACCTTTCTTTTTATTTCCTCTTTTGGGATTATTACCTTCATTCCGAAAGCGTTGTTGGTGAGCTAAAGAATCTGTTGCAGCCGGAAGGGGAGGAAAGTCATTAAATTCGCCATCTGAGTCCGTAGTAGGACAACAGCCTTCAGAAGAAGCAAAAGATACAGAAAGCTGTTTTTTGTTATTAATGTTTGTCTGTCTTTTAAAGGGCGAGGAAGTTGTTTCTTTTTCCAAAGAAACGCCCGCCCATTATCATAATCTCTAATGTCTCTCTTAATTTTCGTAGACTTATATTGTATTTGTTCAGTCTCATATTTATTATGATTTTCTTTCAGATTGACAAAAATGTCATTAACTTTGACAGTACCTATTTCTACAAGTAATTTGGAGTGCATAACATGTAATTGCTTCTGTAATTTCTGTAGAAGTAATTCTTCTCTATCAATAAGTATTTTCACCCACTCCATTGCACAAGCATGAGCCGCCGATAACCAGCGGTCCTTAAATAATAAATCATCTCTATCAGCATTATCAAATGGTGTTGCTGGGCTTTTAAATGCCCTTAAACCCCGTGGGGTAATATCAAGTTCAACATACCTGTTTAATCCTAATAAATTGAAGTGACAGCGTGTTTCCCGAAATAAAAGTTTTTCAAATTCTTTAACAGTATCTTGTATCTCTTGTGGAAGCGTCGAAGTATTAGTACGACCACCTAAGGCTCCAAAAGGATTAACAAATTTCTGCTGTCTTTCCTGAAGAAATCTCGAAATATACTCTGAAGTAATGTTACCATTAGTTGCTACATTCTCTCCAGGATTAGCTTGATGAAAAGTGGGGATTGTAGAGGGAAACCTACTGCCTTGAAGAGCATCTGGAACTGCAGAGGAACCTAGAGCGTCTGTTGGAACCTTCAGTCTAGCCACAGCATCAGGAATCGCCGTCATCACAGGAAACAAATTAGAAGACCCAGAAGAGCGGCCGTTAACATCCGTAACTAATGGAGTGTTCATAATACCTTCATTGCCACCACCCGAGCCAGTAGCAAAACCATTAACTGGCGGAGTAAAGTTCTCTCTAAAAACTCTTGGAGTGTTGAGTAAAGAACTGGAATCCATAGAGCAAAATACCAAAAACAACAAGAAAAGTAAGGCAACAGCCAAAAAACAACGCCAGTTCCAAAAAACGATTTAATTCAGCTATTCAGCTTAGCGCCTCGGCATAATAGCCTTCAATGAGCACAAATAACAGAACACACACACTCCTATATATACTCTAATCAATTAAACAATTATACCAAATTAGTCAATTAAAATACAATTAAGTATTTAAAAGAGACATTACATACTCAGAACAACTTCAAAATATAAATTATAACAAACTTTTCCAGTTTACCTCTAAATTCAAACCATTTGGTGACAAGGTATTGTATTTTAATATATAAATAGTTTCTTTAAATAATAAAACATTTTTTATTAACCTTTCATCACCTTTTCTAGTAAAAACTTTCTCAAGAACACAACATTCAAATACATCCACATTACTATTGTGAAATTCCATAAAATGAGAAGCAATTGGACTATCTAATATTCCTCTTTTTATATCTCGAATATGTTCTTGCATTCTAATTTTAAATTTTCTTTTTGTCTCCCCTATATAATAAAGTTTACACGGACATCTAATACAATAAATTACCCCAATGGAGTTACAAGAAAATGTATTATTAGGTTTAAATATAAATCCATTAATTTTATCAAAATATAGCTTCACATGCCTACATATATTACAATGGCCACAAGCAATAGTACCATATGTACATAAAGTATAACTTACCCTATTAACAGGAAAAATGTAATAAGCTTTAATCAGTTTATCAGATAATTTTTGACCTCTTTTAAAGGCTATTTTAGGAATAATAGGAAATAATTTATAACGATTCTTATCAGAAATCAAAAATTTCCAGAAGTATTTAATAATTTCCCAAATCTTATTACTTAATACATTAAAAGTAGTTACAAAATAAATATCCTGAATTTTCTGATCTACCTCTTTTAAATGTTTATTATTTTTAACATATGGGGAAAAGATGAAATCTTCTCTATTAACTATTACTTGATTAGCATTACTATTATCATTATTAACCAGTAGTTTATTAATAGATTCATTTAATATCTCCATACTATAGCCTCTTCGTAGGAACATGGTAATACAATCATAAATATTTTTTAATAAAGCCCCCAACACCATTGAGCTGATCCCCTAGAGACCAGACAAAATTATTACCACTCCTGAGGACAAACAGTTAAAAGGAGTGCCTGTGGATGCCATGGTCATGGCAGCGGCCACAAAGAGGAAACTAGCTGAGGAAAGTTCCTCTATCCATCCCCCAAACAAGAAGTCCCAGTCTATGGATAGGTTTGTGAAGGGTGTCTATGCTCTCCTTATACTCACTGAACTGTTTGGCATACTTCACTAGATTACAGAGGGGTCTGATTAAAGAACTTTCAGGTACCCTGTCAGGATCCTTATCTGAGGAAGTAAGAGCCTCAGTCACTTCCCAGTTGGCTACCCTCTAGTCTATTCCTAACTCTTCCATGAGACTCATTTCACATGTAGCTGAAGGAACGAGTAGAGCAGAGGGTTCAGGCATTGCCATTAGAAAACACGCCTGGATGCTCTTGTGTGACTTTTTGGAGCCTTCCAGGTCTACGTTTGTCAGTGTTTCATTTGATGGCACGTCCTGATTCAGCCCTAAAGTAAAAGACATTTGTCCAGGTGTGAGAAATATGGGAAGACCCTATCTGCAGTGGGTGTACATTTCTCTACTCCACAGAAACCCTTCTTCAGGAATCAGCAAAATAGTGGAAAAATGTGGTTCAGAAAATTCTTAGGGTCTTTTCAAGACACACTTGGAAGTAGTTCCGTCAAGGCAGAGGGGGTAACTGCAATGGTAGATGCTACCCTCGCAGCAGAGCAGGCCCACAGAACCAAAGGTCCAGAGATTCTTTCTTTGGCAGACCCTTCCAGAGCTCCTAAACGAAGGCCCAACTGCCCTCCTCTGGAGGCAGTCTGAGGTCAATTGTCCCTGCACTGGACAGCCTGGCTGGAAATAACTTCAGATTAATGGGTGCAGAGGATCATTTCCAGGGGATATATTTTACCCAACTCCCTTCCTCCTCCTCCCCAGTGCAGAAGAATCCTCGATGTTCCACCCAGTCAGAGGAAACAAGCAGCTATTCAGGTACGAAAGCTACTAGAAAAATATCCAAGAGGTCCCACCAGACTAGAGAGGATCAGGAACTTACTCAAGATTCTTTTTAGTGACAAAGAAAACAGGGGACTGAAGATCAATCTTGGATCTCAGCAACTTGAACAAATCAATTCGACAAAACAAGTTCTGGATGGTCATGGTTCAATCCATTCTTCCGTTTCTGGAAAATGATGACTGGATGTGATCGGCAGACCTTCAGGATGCATATTATCACATAAAAATTAACAAATGATCCAGAAGGTACTTATGCTTCTGGCTGGGAGACGGTCATTATCAGTTCAGAGCATTGCCGTTTGGTCTCACCACAGCCCTCAGGGTGTTTAGTAAGTGCATGGCAGTAGTGGTAGTTCACTTGAGACTGCGTGGATTCTGGGTGTTTCTGTATCTAATAACCAAAGTGATGTCAGTGAAATTAAAACCAAATAAATCACTGAGAGCAGCCAAGTGGAGCACAAGCCGAACTGCTTTGGCTCATGCTCCATTTGGCTGCTCTCAGTGATTTATTTGTTTTTTGTTTCTATATCTAAATGACTGGCTCATTTCCACCACAACCAGGCAACAACTATTGAAGGCAAGAGACAACGTTCTCCAGACGTATTTACGTCTAGGGATAATTGTAAACTATGATAAGTCCTATCTAGAACCCACTCAAAGTTTGAACTTTATAGGAGCAATTCTCAACACAAAAGAGACGATAGCCTCATTCCCCCCCTGCAAGAGTGGAAACAATCAGGTCGCAAATCACAAGAATAATCTGCAGTAAGAAAATCTCTGCTTGTCTGGTTCTTCAGACTTTAGAATCCGTGGCAGCAGCAATAACGCTAGTCCCGCTGGCCAGATTTTGTATGAGGACTCTGCAGTGACTGTTATCAACACAGCGGTCTATCCTTCTACTGCCAATGTCGACTCAAATACAGATCACCAATATTTAAAAAAATATATCTCAAATGGTGGATTCAGTCAGATCTGTTACTACAAGGTCGCCTGTTTGTTCTCCCACAGCCCAAGGCCACAGTGACTACTAACGCTTTCCAGCTAGGGTGGGAGGGGTGCATTTTCTGGGCAGAATAGTCCAATGCACTTGGTCCCCCACAGAGGCCAATTTGCATATCAACATTCTAGAGATGAGGGCAGTGCTTTGCTTTTAGTATTGTAAGCTTTGCAAGATGCTCCTCCTTCAGGAACTATTTCAGTTCAGTCAAGCATGTCAGTAGTCTGGTATATCAGCAAACAAGGAGGAACCAGATCCTACCCTTGCCTCAAGAAGCTGTCAGAGTGTGGCAATGGGAGATCTCTTCCAACTGCCTTCTCATAGCAGTGCATATCCCGGGGAATTCTAATGTGATAGCAGACAAGCTGAGAAGGTGCATTCTTCCCCACAAATGGTTCCTCAATCAGAATGTGATGGAAAGGATATTCCATCGATGGGGGGGTCAGCCTTGCTGTGATCTTTTTGCCTCTCCCCAAATAACAAGTGCATCAGCTACTTCGCCCTGAACCCCCACCCAAGTGGGGAGTCACCAAGGGATGGTCTTCTTCACATTTGACCCCCCAATCTCCTTTACACCTTTCCCCCAACTCCATTAATCCTGAAATTTCTACAGAAAGTGGCCAAGTCGAAGAGCAAAGTAATCCTCTCTGCACCGTATTGGCCTAGACGGATTTGGTTCCCCTTCCACTGGCCTCACCTACTTCACCAACCGTGGATTCTGGATCCAAATCCAGACCCCCTTGGTCACCAAACAGGCATTATTTACCCAGACATACACAGTCTCAGGCTGACAGCCTGGCTTCTCAAGTTCTATTAATAACCAGACAACCTGTGCCGTCCTCTCCAGTCTGACACATACTCCTCTCTGCTTATAAACCCTCTGCACATAAACTGTATTCCAGTAAATGGAAAAGATTCATTCACGGGACTTTACAACATAACATTGATCCCTACCCTGCCTCGATTCACGATATACTTGATTTTTTAGCTCAGCTTTTCAAAGAAGCGTCATCTTCTTCGACTGTCAAAGTCCAGTTGGTAGCAATATCCAATTTTCACATTGGTTTCCAAGGTTCCTCAGTTGCCTCATATAAACTCTGAAAAGCATTTTTGAGAGGAATTCTCCTTTTGAAAGTCCCTTATAAAGTCCGTACTCCTCCTTGGGACCTAAATTTAGTGCTGCAGGCCATTATACACTCCCTGCTCAAACTAGCAGCTAAGTGCAACCTCAAATTCTATTCTTGGAAGACCATCTTCTTGGTAGTTATAACTTCTGCAAGAAGAATTTCAGAAATTCAAGCCTTATCTTTTAAACCACCGTATTTGATTTTTCACAAAGACAGAGTATGTCTCCATACTAATCCATCTTTTTTACCAAAAGTGGTATCAGAGAAAAATCTCAATCAGTCCATCAGTTTGCCAGTATTTTTTCCAAAATTTAAGAACAAAGGTAAATACTTGTTACCTTTATTAGATGTTCACAGACAATTGCATTTTTATCTTCACGGAACCATATATTTCAGGAAATCTGACCAAATATTTGTTTCCTTCTCAGATGTTAAATTGGGCAGACCAGTCAACAAAGTTACCTTGTCCAGATGGCTTACCAGTTGTGTTACTTTCATTTATGATTGTTTGAGTATGGCCTTGCCAAAATCTTTGTGAGCCCATTCTGCTAGAGCAATGTCAGTTTCTTCTCTTTTCCAGTCTAGAGCCTCTATTAATGACATTTGGGCAGCAGCAACTTGGGCTACTCCTCATATCTTGTTACTCATTACAAATTGGATCTGGTCTCCAGGGGTAGAGCATCATTTGGTTCAGTGGTGCTGAGGGACATTCTTCCTCGAGTCCACCCAGGATCTACGGTAGCTTGGGACTTTGTCCTATAGGTTGAGGATAGAATGAAAATTGACAAAATCAGATAAAGAAGTTATGCATTCACCATAATGTTCTGTCTGTGTTGTCCATTTTCATTTTTTCTCAACTCCCCACCCACCAGCCCCCCCTACCTTTGAACTCCTAGATGAGCAAGTAGTCGTAGGTGGGCTCCAGATATAGTCTCTCTGGATACTTCTAATATTTTCTTTTACTTCTATTAGCAAACAAGATCTGAGGTAGTTAGGAAGGGTGTGTTATGGGTAAGGGAGAAGCTCAAGAGCTTTTTGGTTACCACAAACTCTAGTAACGGCTGGGTCAGATCCGAGGGATCGGATCCGAACCCATAGACTGAGGAAGAATGAAAATAGACACCACAGATGGAATGCTATGGTGAGTACATAACTTCTTTTTTTCTGGCAAATCATTAAAGACTGAAGTTAGAAAATAATGACAGACATTTGATTTTCAAACTTCATATCCTTCGGAAAAGTAATGCTATTGCAAAACCTGCTCCTCTATCAACTTTCAAAGTTTGTAAGAGCAATAATTTAAAATTATCTCTATTTCTGGGCCTTTGTCACACTTTTATTTATGGCTTTGTCCAGATGTCTTGGTCTAAGAGATTGAGAAGTATGATGTGTCGGACTGCATTAGGTAGATGTTAAAGGATTAAAGAGAATCACTAAGGAGGAACTGGAGGGATAGGGAGGAGGCTGGTTTGGAAAGAAAGTTATGGAAGAGATTTGATGAGCAGGAAGGAAGTGAAAACAATAGAAAGTCATTGTAATTCGTCAATGAAGTGGCTGCTGTTAGTAACAAGAGACTTACATAGTAGAGAGGATGGGAAGCGAAATATACTGTAGTATAAGGAATGCTTCATTGTTTATTTATGTATTTATTTTCATGTTTGGTAACCAGGTAAATACATTGGTTGGAGGTCACTTTTCAAGCATGACCTGGGCCATAAAGGTAGAAAAACAAATTAGTAGATACAGCATATGTACACAGTTCAAATGCAACAATAAAATGCAATATACAAAAAGATAATGCAATATTGTGGCATTCTGATGCAAATAATGAAGTTTACAGAAGATCGTATGCAAGTAGTGGAAAATATAGAAAAATTTGAAGGATCTAAATCTTAATTACAAGTAAGTGGGTGCCTATATTATGAAAATCATGAAATAAATGTATTAACATATGAAGGCAAAATAATAAAGGAAAATGAAAATAAGAGTGGGATGAAGGATGGAGAGTGAGGCGAAGATATACAAGGTAAGCCAGGAAGATGAAGACAAGTAGAAAGTAAACTTGCATGCTAAGTATGGGTGGGGGGAAGAGTCTGGAAAAGGGAGGCGTGTATTAAAAGTTAGCAATGATCTAGGGTCAACAAAGTATGAGGGTAAGGTTAGAAATTACAATAAGGACTGGTAAGTACACAGGTGCAAGTATATATTCACTGCTGAAGAGGAAAGACATTGTGCAAAGAGGAGCTAATAAGGCATGGAAGTTAAATGTTTACCCATTATTATCAAAACAGTAACATTGTGAAATGATAAAAGCATCTAGTGTGACTCTTAATTGAAAGGAAATAGAAAAGGGCACAGCTGGGGTGTTGCGGGGGTGTTGCAAGATGAAAGCAAGAAGGTATTACTTTATGGAGTGGGTTGTGCTACCATTGCTGCTGGAATCAACATAGATAGATGGATAGAAAGGGGAAAACAATGACGATAAGTCAGGAACACAGTGACTCAATACATAGACAAGCAACCTTTAATGTACTTTTTTCTCTTCTTTTATTTATATACACTTGTATATCCTTTGTGATCTCTACTAAGGAGGCAGGGGATCTTTCGTGTAACTTGGTCAACAACATTTGCAACAAAGTACTTATTTTAGGTTTACATTGTGCTACTTGTTCTAAAAGAAAAGAAGTGACAAGAAGATCTGACCCACAACTCAACCAAATTCTAAACATTAGAATGTATTTCCGGAGCAACAGTCTGTGTCCTCAGCAGTAAGACAAACTTTTTCAGTATTCCCAATTTGGCTGTCTAACTTTGGGTAGTCAGGATTGGTGTTAAGTGTTTTGAGAGGCACGCAGAATTAACCAACATGGGACCCAGTATAATACAGTCACTATGTTGTAAGCAGGACTAAAAGCATCAGAGACTCCCATTTAGAATGAATGAATTTAAGTGCGTCTGCAGCTGTAAAACATCAAAAGGGTCTGGTAAGGATTAAATAGGATATGCAGAATTGCAAGAGAACCATGTAAGGGTTTTCCAGATGATTAGTGGTGTGAACTGAGTGCAGCAAGACAGATTAGTTCAGTAGATGTATGCCAAGGTAACACAGAGGATTATGATCAGGTCTTCGATCATAAACTGCTTATTGTGTGTTCAAAACATGGATGCCAAGAAATTCACCTTGAGAGCAAAGCTCAAGAGCTGATTCTTGGCATGCACTTTGAAAACACATAATAATACTTAATAATTGGAGATCCAGTCATAATTCTTTGTAGTGCATTGAGAATTATCTGCTCTGTATTCTACAAGTTACACAAAATTCAAATAAAATAAATGTCTTGTGCCAGTAAAACTGTGGGGATGCGATTGACAATCTTATATATTCCCTTTGTAAGGGAAAGAGTTTGAATTAAAATAGTGCCTGCAATGTGGCAGATAGCAGGTGGAAACAAAGCTGTTGCATATTCTGCTGCTTTTTACTGGCTGGTGCTATCTGCCTTTAGTACCCGAAGCAATGTTACCAGCTCATAGGAGGTGCTTAAGTACCCTTCAAAGCATTGTTATGGTTGGGTCTCACACTAGAGTAACGCTGAACTAACCATTATTGGAGCATAATCACAACACTCCATGCACTACATAATCAGTAAATCACCAAAATTAAAAGAATCAGGAGGTCCACGGGATTAACATGATTAACTGACCCCCTCTCCCCAAATTTAATGGAGTCTGGGAACAACAACCAGATCAAATAAACAAAAACATAATTAATCAATCATGCGCCTCCATCATGATGTACTTTCTGATTGGTGTACCTTTTTACACCATCTACATGCTATTTATAACCACTGTCTGGTACTCTAATATGTATTCTAGACACCTGCTTCAGTTACATTTTGCTTGAATTTACCAAGCAGAGCTCCACATTTACTGTTGATAGAGCTTCTATTCATTTTATATTTCAGTTCCATAAGCCTGTATCACAGTTTATTGTAAAAATATATGCCTGAATGTTATATGTAAAAAATAAATAAATAACTTGATAGTCTGTAGTATTGCGTCTGGCTTGCCATGTATTTGTCTTAAGCATTATCATAGTGGACCTTTACAGTCCTAAGTATATATTTGGTTCTGTATTTGTGAAAATTATATTTATATTGTGGAACTTTTACTAATCTTATATGTCTAGAGTTTTTCTCCTTGGGTCTTGGTCCTCCCTGTTAACATAAATAAATATATACATACGTGCATACATGCATACATACAATGGATTAATGTCATTTGATCAAGTGTCCTGAATGTTGACTGTCGTAACACCAACATCTAGAATTTGAACTGAAAAACATCAAAAAACTGAACTTGTTTGTTTTTTTTGCAGGGGGCAAATGTAGTCCCACACCCCTTACCGCTTATATATACTAACTCCAAGATTGCACGACAGAGGGGGAAAGGGCCAATTCCCCTATCCCCACCATACTGCAGTTGCACACTGTAGGCTTCCCCTTTATTCCCATACATCAGTGTTTCTGAAGTCGGCATTCAGGTTTCGACTTTCCGCTCTCGACATTTACGTCATTCAAGAAATTACCATGAACCCACACAAAACAAAACCTTTCAAGAGACAAAGCAGCAATAGCAGAGGGGCTGTCCTCAGAAAACAATTTCAAACATCAGGAATTAAAGCAGATTTAGTAAAGAGTGTCATGCTTCTTGATTAAACATCATCCCACATAAAAAGGCCAGGCTGGATGCTCATAACAGACATCCTTGAATTTTGATGCCATTATTTGGGGATCTTTGTTACATTACCACCATTGTCATTCATCTAAATGCCGAGACTACTGTTCAATCTTTTGGTGATATGATAAACATTTAACAAAAATTCAGGAAAAAAAATAACCTCCTTGAGGGGGTAGCCTCTGGAAAAAGTCACTTACACCAAGAGCAAGTCTTTTAGAATTGGGGCAGACTTACACCTAGGGCAAGTCTTTTGGGATCTAGCCCAGTGTCGTCACCCCCCCCCCCCCGACTGATACATTTGTGGAAACAGAACATTTTACTCTGTCATAAGGAAAGTATATTGCTATTAAAAAGGAGAACAACAAAGGAACTTCTTATCAAATGTATTGAAAAAACGTTATTCCAAAAGGCATTGTCCATACAATACAATTAAACAGAATAACCCAAGTGCACATTTTTGATAATATAATTTCTTATAAAAATGGAGAATTGTGTATATCAGCCATCTTGACTTTTGCTGATGGCACTGACAGATTCTGTATTTCAGTTTGATATTGCTTCTTAGTGAACATATCTTGAGAATTTCATAGCTGTCTGCATATGTTCCATATTTATTTTTGCATTATAAGATATATGTTATCCGATGAATGTCTGTAAATGTGTGAAGATGTAAGTTTTCTTTCAGTAAAACATACAGAAAAGCTGCACTAAGCTGAGTTAAATGCAGTTATTTTTTCATAAAAATGTTTCTTGCTTTCAGTAAGTTGTATAGCATGTAAACTATACAGAATATAAAAAGTATGAACTCAGAATATGTATGTGCGTTCAGTAAAATGCAGTAGCGCTATTAAAATGTGAAACTGCCTTCTCACATATGCACTCTTGTGCACCACAGCTTGACATTCAGCTACTAGGCCACCCCTCCTTGCTATTTCTAGACCACCTCTCCTGGTACTACTTCCTGGATGGGGCTACTTTGACATAGAGAGGGAATTCAGACTGCAGTAGTGGAAGGCAGATTACTGTGACTTAATGCCCCCCTGCCCTTGTCAGAGTGGAAAGGGGAGCATGAGCAGAAAACAGGCTGCCTACTATATTGTGTATGTCACCAAAGCTTATTCTGTTAAGCCCTCCCACATCTGTCACACTGGGATGACATCATGGGGGGGGGCTTGCAGTGGTGCTGCAAGGGGCCTGCCCCTCCTATGTGGTGATGTGTTTGGCAAGCTGTCCCTCACCAACCCATGACTATAGACCAAGTCTACATGGCTGTAGTATCACCACAGAAGTTATCATACCTTGACTGCCTGGCCCCAGTATGCCCCTACTGCCTCCCCCAAAGGAGAAATGAACAGACTAAGCCTTATTTTTTCTCTTCTAAGCAAGCTCCAATAAGTGGCCGAGCCACTTGTCAAACCTGGGTCATAGTTGCGTTTTTATAACTTTGTGCCAATAGATTTGGCAAGTGCTGCCATATCATGGGTTGCTGTTGGGATGAGTTTTCTGTAAAGTGAACGGAAAGGCTGTCATGTGGAAACAAAGGGAAAACAGACTTTTTTATCCCTGGAAAGCATGTTGGAGTGTACCTTTTGTTTTTAGTCTGTAGGTATAGGAAGAAGATGAAATTTGTATTTTGTGCTTTGAGAATGTGAGTGATAGAGGGATCGTGGAGTCGTAATGCAGGATGTTGGATGTTTTTTTTGTCTGAAGTGATTGCACTGGAGAGTTACTAGAGTTTTTCTTTTTCTCTGAGTTACAGTGACCTAGAAGTTGATTATATTAAGTTGATTGATAGTGTGGAGGGCAGCATTTTCTATATGTGGGACTTTTGGAGCTTAACCCTTTCAAAAAGAAATATTTTGTGTATTATTTTAGTTTGCATTTGTACTGTTACTTAAGCAATCCTTCATTTATGATGTCTGATGTTTTGTTTTTGTGCTTCTGTTCATGTTCAGTATATTGTTTTCACATTTTTGTGATCATACACAGCATTTTCTGCCAGGTGTCTCTAATTTCATTCCAGACCCTTGTCAGGAAGCCTTGGATAACTGGCAGGTGGCAAAATAAAATAGTTAAAAATCAAAAGAACTACTGCCAAAGTGTTGAAGATACCAAAACATGTAACAACACTTGGCACAATTAAAATATCACTTGAACTAAAACAAAATAGTTTCCTTACATATTCCAGGAGTTTAAATTATGCAGACAGATGTCTTAAGCATGCATTTTACTATGGAGTATGAGAGACAGTTTGTATAAATCCTGCTTAAGAACATCTGTTTGTCAAATGGCATATTTGTTAGACGGACCTACTTGTATCCCACAAAGGAAAGTCTGTAGTTCTTGGCACAGTGCCAAGGAATAGTTTTCTCATCTTTAAACCTTCATTTTTGCTAGTAAAAAGGAATTTCTTTTATTAGGGTAAAGATAATTATTACAGACTACCTCTAGTTTCTTATTTTACTAAGCCACTCTGGGGCAGTAATCAAGGAGCCTGAATCCGCACCACTGACACTGGAAAGGAACATTCACTTGGAATACACTCAGCATTTCCACATGTGGGCCTCACTGCATCAAACAAAATTCCCCTTAATAGCACACAGGGAACACACTCAGGCCGGAGTCTGGATTTCTCTATCTCTGTCTCTCCCCAGGTCCCCAGTAAGGCTTCCCACTGGCACAGCTGTAGGGTTAAGTCCTCAGCAGAGTGTCCAGGCCAAGTCCTCTAGCGCCCTCTCTGTGACACCAGTGCTTTATGTCACTGCTCCAAGTAGTTGACACACACATTCTTTCAGATTTAATTTTCACACACATACACTTGGGAAAACCTGGCACAGCTTAACCGCTCTACCAACATTGCCCAAACTATAAGGTAGATTCACTGCCACCCGTCAGTTACCATAAGGCTCTTAAAAGGGTATCCAATTATACTGAGTGAAATTAATATTAATACAAATGGTAATGTTGATCAAACAGCCAGGCTTTCAGGAGTGGCCACAGTTATCACCAAATAAATATATGCAAATACTCTCAAAGCTTAAATATTTTCTAAAAGGACCAGCCACAATGAAAAGTTTAAATATATTTAATAACAAATAGTAAAAGAACAAGAAAATACTAAATATATATTTACAGAAAACACAAGAGTTTCAACCACAGGAAATATTAAAATAACACAGATGAATAGATTCATACAGACACAGAAAAACAGTACTTAACTAATTTCACTATATTTTCCTGATTAATCTAGCGTTACTATTCCTTGTTTCACTTACTAGAGCAACGCAAGATGAAGTAAGTGACGGATGCTTCTGTGTCAGGTTCCAAGAAACAGACTCCACAGTCTGACTGAGAGACTTCTCAATATAATATATAAGTATTATTTCTGGGATAGCTTACCGAATGATATCAAATCTGGTCATCTGACTCTGTTTTACACACTTATCACCAACACTAGAAGCTGCCAGGGTTTTAGCACCTGGTGTTACCATACACACAGAGCTTTTCCCAGATCTGCTTCAGCTCCTGGAAGTCATAAAACATTTTCAAACTTCTACCCTTCCAGACTAGCAATTACCTCCCTGCCAGAGACAATACAGGAGGCTTTCTAATACTTGGTTTCCCAGACATTTTGTCTCTGGCTGCAACCAGAACTTTAAGACACAATCTTTATGGCCTAAATGTAATTTCAGCAATTTTTCAAAGGTGGCCCGAACTGAGATTAACCTCTTCTCTTCCAGTATCCACTGTTACAATATATACATTTAAACAGTTACAATAATGCATGTATATTTTTTTTCTTTCCAACAGGGCACACCACTTATACATTTGTAACGCAAGCAACTTTACAAATACATTTTCAACACAAACATTTATACAAATCAGCTTTATATACAAATGACATATAATTCTTTACAAAATTCCAGCTAGCGGTGCTGGTATATGTTACACATCCACTGCCCTACTTCTCCTGACATAGCTGGCAGTACCTCCTATTGTCACAAACAGAATAGTGAGAAATATTCCCCTTTTCTGACTGGCTTCATGGCATGGTGGAATCAAGCCCTGTCTGTGACCCAGATGATGTTTGTTCAACTAGCAGGTCAGCCAGTGAAGAGGCTTTGTGGGGTGACCAATGCCAGCTCTCCTATCTTGGGGTTGGGTGGGAGAGAGTCTGCTAGGTCACTGCTATATTGATAACTAGCAAAAGCTAGGTGTATAACAGTACAAGCAAAATGCTAGCAGCAATCTGGCTGTGATGGGAGGCTTGACCACAAAGCAGCTTACACAGCTGAGAATAAATGTAGTGTGTATGTAAGGGGGGGGCTAGTATTGTGAATTATAATCAAAAGTACTCTACAGAGATTACAGGAGAATACTGTGATGGCTGCTTGAATGATGGTTGAGTAGCAGTTTGAGTACTGGAAAACCTGATCAGGTGAATATAAGAAAGGAACAGCTATGGCTTGCCTATCCTGAGGGAGGCAGAGGTGGTTCTTTGTTGATTTGTCTTCTGCTTTGTTGCTAGGGCAGAGGCCAGTATCACTTGGCAACATGAGCTGGTGTGGAGAAGGATGAGAACTTCATGTACCCAAGTCAGTGGTGGTAGCCCTTGTCCCTGCATGTAAAGGAATGTTCATGTGTGGGACAGAGGGGCATCAACTGTGATGCAGATGATCATATCACCACAGAGGGGTGCAGTTAAGTTAGGATTAGAACAGGGGTAAAAAAGAGTTGTCTACACAGATAGTCCTACCACTACAGGCTCCGAAGCTCGAGCTCCTCCTCTACCCATAATGCCTCACTCTCCCCTGCTTACCTCCGATCTCTTTTGCTGCTCTTAAGAGAAGCAGCGCAGTCTGTTGTCACGAGCACTGATGAAGAGTTTTTTAGGGCTTCTAACTATAAGCTACCAAATTTATTTTCTCTAATTCTTCAGCCTTCCTTTTTTCTTCTTCAACCCCTACCTTTTTCCAATAAAAAAAAAAAGTCTGTAGTTTAGTCTATTAGTATACTCTGGTCCATTTCCTGGTGAGAATTTTCTGTTCTTCTTCCCTTCTCTCACTTCTTCTGCTATATCCAAGAAACCATTAGGTTTCAAAAAGTGCACTTCCTGAGAGCACAGGCTTCCCTTATCTGATGCCCACAAGGACTGCGTGTATTGTCTCTGCCCTGCCCATCTTGATGCTTCATGTTCCATCTGTGAGGGTTTCCATCAACTGGCATCAGCCGACAGAAGGAACAAGCTCATTCTGAAAGGCCTTCTACCTCCCTCAGCCTCATCAGCAGGTTCCTTTTCCACTGCAGAGGCTCAACCCCCTCCCAAGAAACACTGATAATAGGAATCACATAAAATGTTCTCTGGGGAAGGGTGCTTCATCATCTTCTAATGAGCCTCCAGCCAAGGCTCCCAAGGTGTCTGATCCCAGGACTTTGGATCCAAGTAAACCCAGGCATCCTTCTCCTCAACCCAGAGCTCCCTTGTCTTCATAATTCCTTACGCAGTCCGTAGGTTTGCCTCGCTTATAGAGGTCCCCAAGGATTGTGTCCAGGCCACTGTCCAGAGCATCATCTGTCAGGTCTACCCACAGTCTTTCGGTGTCAGAGGTGTACAGGTTGATGAGGCAATTCCTTCAGACACAGATCCAGATAGGAGTCGTACCAACCCCATCCTCTACCGGGACTGTGGGTAGTCACCCTTTACATCCCTAGCTCCTTCTCTGATCTGACTTGACGTTTCGGAGCCCTTGAATCCAAATGCCCTGAGAGCCAGGGAGTCTGAGCAAATAGTGGAATTTACTTTGACCCAGGCACACCTACCCTGACTCACTTGGCTCCTGTTTTCTCGAACCAGAGCGGCTCTCTGAGCCAAAGTGTCGATTTCGGCTCTAAGGGATTGACCTCAACTTCAAAGTTATTGGAGCCGTCACCTCTCCTCAGAGCATCAGCATTCATTGGCTTGGCTCCAGCTTTCTTCTCAAAGTGGAGGGCTGAGTATGTTTGGAGATAGTCTGTCCTGGCAGTTGTGGCTGTGGGAAGACCGTCTTCAATGTCTCTGGCCCATTCTACCTTTGAGGCAATGGAGAGGGTCTTCTCCATGCTCAGGAGATTCCCGGCTCCCACCCTTTCGGATCCCCTTCTCTCCCCTTTGGAGACTCTGTCTGACACCTCACAGTTGCTCCCTTCAGGACAGCCATCCCAGCAAAGCCTATAAGCAGTCCCATGTTTGGAACCCCACATCTCTTCTAACGACTCTCCAGAACAACCCACTAAGGAGATTCCCCGGAAGAAAAAGTACAAGAGGAGGCACCTCGATTCCCCAGAGGAATCGGTCACTGAACATACCGATTTTGAGGGGGAAAGGTCCCACAGATCTCCACCTGAGGATGTCTCTTTTGGAGGTATCTTGGAAATCCTGCGCAAAAGAGGTGGATGGTCTTCCCAAAACCCATCCCTGGAGGAATCAGTGTTCTTGGAGGCTTTTGGGTCTGGCCTGTTTACATCTTGGGTGTCCCCCACCTTCACCACACCATCACCACCCCCCCGCTGATGCTTTTATTGATCTGGTGTCAAGCGAGGCTTGGAAGGAACTGGACCCTGTAGAACCGATACCCAAGTGTGCAGACAAAATCCTTAATGCTACCTCCAATCAACTCTATTAGACTAAGGGTATCCCAGTAGATACCCTGGTTGTTGTGGCAGCCACTAAGAAGGAGCTAGCCCAGGAAAGCTCCTCTGTCTATTCCCCCTAACAGGGAATCTGGGGTGATGGATAGATTCGGCAAGAAAGTTTATGCCTCATCTACCTTTACTCTATGCACCTTAAACTGCTTTTCCCATTTTACCAGGCTACAGAAAGATTTAATAAAAGAACTCTCTAGCTCAGTCCCAAAGTCCATGTCTGATGATAACAGGAAATCTTTCTCCTCCAGATTAGCCACTCTACAATCTATATTAAATGCATCCATGAGGTTAATCTCCCATGTGGCGGAGGGTAACTGTAGGACCGCCGGTTCTGGCATTGTCATTAGGGCATCATGCCTGGATGTGGCTGTGTGATTTCTTGGAACACATCAAGGTGTCCTTTGGCAGTGCTCCTTTTGACAGCTCATCTTTGTTTGGGCCTACTGTCCTGTAGCGAGAAAGATGGAAAACCTCTGTCAGCCATCGGGATCTGTTTTTCCACCACCCCCAGCGATCCTTCTCCAAGAATCAGTGGGGGGAGAGCTGTAGTTCAAAAAATCTCAGAGTCCTTTTCAGGAGTCACAGGGGGGAAACAGTTACAATGATAGATGCTGCTCACACTGCAGAGGGAGTCTGCAAATTCAAGGGTCTCTAGATTATTTTTTGGACAGACTCTTTCAGCGCTCTTGAGAGGTTGCCCGACTGTCCTTCCCTGGAGGCAGTCGGGGGGGGGTGCTTATCCTTGCACCCAGATGCCTGGCTACCTATCACAAATGATCGGTGGGTGCAAAGGATTGTATCCAGAGGATACTTAATTCACTTTTCAAAATCCCCCAGACCAGACAGCTCTCCTGTTTGCTCCACCTAGTCAGAGAGAGGCAGCAGAGTTAAAAATCTCAAAGCTGCTACAGAAGAGTCTTCCAGAAGGTCCCACCAGATCAATGCGGATCAGGCAATTATTCAAGGTTCTTTTCAATACAAAAAAGACAAGGGGACCTCAGGCCATTTTGGAACCAACATGCCAGAACAAGTCAGTAAAAAGAACAAAGTTCAGAATGGTTATGATCCAGTCCATTCTAACTCTTTTGAAAATGGACGACTGGATGTGCTCAATGGATCTAAAGGATGTGTACTACCACATCAAGATGGACAGGGGTGCCATAAGGTACCTACGCTTCAGGCTGGAAGCCAGTCATTATCAGATCAAAGCACTTCCCTTTGGTCTCACCACAGCCCCCGAGGTTTTCAAATACATGGTAGTAGTCGCAGCTCATCTCTGACTGCAAGGATTCCATGTTTTCCACATCTGGATGATTGGTTCTTAACTGCTCCAACCAGGCATCTACTCATCCAAGCCAGGGACTACCTGTTTCAGGTTGCTGCTACTTTGGGCATAACAATCAACCTAAAGAAATCCCAGCTTCAGCCTTTTCAATGCATCAGCTTCACAGGGGCTTGTTTGAACACATCCAAGTCCTTGACTTTCATTACTCTGGACAGGATTGCAAACCTAAAATTACATATCAGTTTTTGGAAATCCTAGCTCCTCCAGCCAAACTAGTACTCAGGGGCCTGGGCACCATGGCTGCCACCATTACTCTGTTGCCTACAGCACTCCTGCACATGAGAATTCCACAGTGGACCTTAACAGTCCAGTGGTCACTTCTTCATCTACCCCTCAGCTGTCCAGTCAAACTATCTCCAGTGTGCAAGGATTCACTCCTCTGGTGGCTTCACTCTCTGGAGGTCTTTCAAGGATGCCTCTTTGTTCTTCCTTCCCCAAAAGCCATGTTGACCATGGATGCCTTCCAGGTGGGGGTAGTATTTCCTGGGTCTGATGTTCCAAGGCACGTGGACATCACAGGAGACCAGCATGCAAATCAATGTCTTGGAGATGAGAATGGTCCGTTTGGAGTTGTGGGCCCTTCACATCTTCCTTCCTCCAGAGACAATTGCAATACAAACAGACAATATGTCAGTAGTTTGGTACATCAACAAGCAAGGGGAAATCCGATCCTACTCCCTGTGCAAAGAAGCAGTCAGTTTGTGGCAGTGGACAATTTCTATCAGCCATTTTCTGATTGCAGTGCACATTGTGGGGGAGCACAACATTCTAGTGAACAGGCTTAGCAGAGTTCTGTTGATGCCTCACGAGTGGTCTCTGAACCAGTCTGTGGAGAACATGATCTTCCCCAAGTGGGGTCAACCTTGCTGTGACCTCTTTGCCTTTCCCCACAACAACAAGTGCAGCAGGTGCTTCACCTTTATTTCCCCTCAGGGACAGTCACCCAGGGATGCTCTGGTCCATGCTTGGCCTCCTGGATTGCTTTATGCCTTTCTCCCTCTCCCCTTAATCCTCAATTTCTTCAGAAAGCGTCCCGGTTGAAGAACAAAGTGATCCTCCTTGCCCCTTTTTCACCTCGGCAAATCTGGTTCACCTTTCTTTGGTCTCACCTGGTTTGCCCTCTGTAGATGCTCCTACCATGTCCAGATCTTCTATCCCATCTGTGATGTCCATGCACTGGCTCAGCAATCAAGGAGCTTCAATCCTCACCACTAACACCAATGAGAGGGCGTCCATATAGGGAAAGGATAATAAATACACACACAGTAAAGTACAATTTCCCTTAAGAGCACACAGAGATCACAGTCAGTCTGGGGCTGGTTTCTCCTTTTCTCTCCAGATCCCCAATAAGACTCCCCACTGGCATAGCTATAGGGTCCAGATCTCAGCCTAGTGGGCAAGCTAAAATCTACAGCACCTTCTCTGTCCAACCAGTACTTCATGTCCCTGCCCAAGTAGCTGACACACACACACTTTGAGATAAAGTTATATACAACCACACAGACACTCCTGGGGAAGGCTAGCACAGGTTCTCCAGCTGTGCACCTTTTACTCAGACTATAAGGTAGTACCACTTGCCACCACCCACTAATATTTATCAGCTAGTAAAAGGCCCTTATGAAAGGGTGTCCAATTATACTGTGCAATATTATTATCCAAATGGTAAGTGTGATTGAACAGCAAGGCTATTGGAGTGACTTTGTACAATATCACTGAATACATGCAATATACTCTTAGAGGTTACATTATCTCTACAGAAAACAGCCTCAGTTGAAAGGTTTAAAAATATTTAATAATAAAACACAAGACAATACTTACTACTCAGTGTTAGTCAAGAGTTCAGGGATCACAGAGAAATACTTCAAATAGTACAGTAGAAAAGTTCTGACATTGATACAGAAATAAAAATCAATCTAATCTTCCTAGTTATATCTAAGAGAAAACACCGTTCTAAAATAAACTTACATAAAGAACACAGGCAGAGTACTGGTGAGTTGGATGTTGTCAAGACAAATGCTCAGTGTTCTCATTCTTTCTGTCCTTAAATTGATAACACAGTACCACTGATTCATTTCAGATTGCATCATTTTTTTCTGGTTCCCAGGCTAACAGAAATGCAGAGGTTAATAGCCCTTTTGATCTTGTATCTGGTCAGGAAGCGAGAGCAATAAAAGAACTTATACATGTAAATTCTAGCCATTAACTCTAACCCCAAAACAATAGGCAGAATGCCTCCCTCTAGACATCTCTCCTTCGCTATATTTCTGTATCTATCTAAGGCCTTTGACATTGTGCCTCACGTCCTACTACTCTCTACTCTCTCAAACCTTTCCTTTTCCATTTCAGGCACTAATTGGTTCCATAGAACCACACATACATACATACATAGAACTACACGGCCACCAGCAATCAGTTGTCTGGGACGATATATCCCCTCACCTCCCTGTTACCCTCAGGGTTCCCCAAGGCTCCATCCTTGGCCCCCTTCTCTTTTCCTTTTTCACAAACAACCTGCACACTGCCACCAAACATGCCTCCCTCATACAGTATGCCGATGACTCCACCCTCATCTGCTCAGCCCCAACACTAACAGAACTCCAACAGATCACACAAGAATCTTTTTCTTCCATTGAAAGCTGGCTATCTAATGCTCAGTTCCTCCTCAACCCAAACAAGACCAAACTCCTTATATTCCAACTCATCAAATCCACAACGAACACCTCTCATTTCAATATCCAGGCCAAGGATAATACCTCCCTATCTCCAACAGCCCACAACAAACTACTTGGTGTACAGATAGACAACAATCTCAAATCTGACACCCACATATCTCTAACAATAAAAAGTTCACACAAAACTGGGTGCCCTGTACAGAGACTGCCAATACCTCACCAAACCAGCTAGAATTTCTATCGCCAATTCCCAACTAATATCCACCCTACTCTATGCATCCCCCATACTTACAACCCTTAGACAGTCTGACCTAAACAACTCGAAGCCTGCTACAATAAAATCTCAAAATTTGCCACCTGCACCACCTACCTCATTCACCACTGTGTCTCCCTTAGAGAGCTAGACTGGCTCGAGCTCCCTCAACTCCTACACCTAATCCAACTCACCTTTGCTCATAAACTTGTTAACCACCCTCTCAGAACCCCAGCACTTACACACTCCTCCAACCCCACCACTTTTCCAGATCCCTACGCTCCTGCAGTAAAAATCTGCTCCAAGTCACCAAAGCCAAAAACTCAGCAGTGGAAGCACTGTTCTCCTGTGACATATCCAAACTCCGGAACAACTTCCAACCACCCTTACTACCCTCCCTAGCCACCTTTTCAATTCTGCTCTTAAATCACATCTAAAATCTCACTGGTTCTGTCCTTGCCTAAAACCTAATTAAATCCAGGATTACTAACAATCTCCTTCTTCTTTGATCATAACTGCAGCTGTTAGATAAATTGTATTTCTAGGCATTTGCCTAGTATTTTTGTATCTGTTGATTGTATATGTGTCTACTTAAAGTATAACAAATGTTCCTTTCTACTTAGTCATGTCAACAAATGTTCCTTTGTACTTAGTCATGTTAACATCATCACTGCTGTAAAATTATCTTGTCTAGTCTGTATACCATGTATCAGTATACAACTTTTCTGTGGAGCTTTTCTCCCTGGGCCTCCGCTGAAAAGTCCAGTCGGACTTTCCCAGTAAACAAATATAAATAAATAAATCTCAGGTCTGAGTTTTAGATCAAAGAATTTCACAATGCTTAACTTATCAGCTTTCTTACAGCAGAGTGCACTGTTGTTACATTTTTGCAGTTCAGCATCCAATACAGTCTTTTTACATTTAAGAAAACAAGCCTGTGGCTTATATTAATATTTACAAATGACAGAATTATCTACAAATTCTGTCTACCTAGGCTGGCAGCCTTCATCTATCTTCACAGCATCCATCAGGGCAGATTGGGTCTATATTATAACATCGAAGTCTCAAAACTTTGAATGTTATAACATCTAACCCAAAACCATGTAAGCTGAAAACCCCGAAGACTGAAAACAGCAATTTTTTTTTTCCCTGGGAAAAAAAAATCGCTGTTCCAGTGCAAAACACACAAACTGTTTCTCGTGTGGGGGGCTTTGCCCCCCACACACCTCCCTACTTAAATATACCAACTCCGAGATCGCACCACCACCACCACAGTGGAGGAAATAGCGAAGCCGCAGAAATGGCCCACTGAATTCTTTCCCTGGGAAAGAATTCGATGTTCTGCGGCTTCGATATTGTCAGTCTTCAAAGTTTTGGGTTCGATGTTATAACATTTGAAGTTTTGAGACTTTGATGGTATAATATAGACCCGGGCAAATTCACCCCGATCTCCCACTGAAACTAACCGCATGTTTTTTCCAATTCCAATGATGGCTAGATCTACCACGCTATCATCACCAGTCTCCAACATTCTTATCTCTAACATTCTTATCTCTTCCCACAAATCTTCAACAAGATGAATTTACAAGAGCAAATGGTATAGGTTTTCTATTTGGCTAAACAGTATAATTTAGATCCCTTTACCACCCCTGTTAACAGCAGTCCTAGAATTTCTAACTAATATTTTCATGAGGGGGGCCAGTCATTCTACTGTTAAAGTGCAGCTGGCAGCCATCTCAAATTTTCATTTAGGAGAAAATGCACCTTCTGTAGCCTCATTTGTATTGTGCAAGGCTTTTCTTAAAGGGACTTTCCTTCTTTACCCTCCTGTCAAAGATTCAACACCCCTTTGGGATCTAGCTATGATTTTGCAGGCCCTGGTTCTTCCTCCCTTTGAGCCCTTAGCCAAAGTAGATTTAAAAATGTTTATCTTGGAAGACAGTTTTTTCCTGGTGGCTATCACATATGCAAGATGAGTGTCCGAATTGCAAGCTCTGTTCTCTAAATACCCTTACTTATTTTTACAAAGGCAGAGTGACTTTACATACTAATCCATCCTTTCTTCCCAAAGTGGCAACTGAGAACAGTATAAACCAATCTATCAACCTACCGGTCTTTTTCCCTCATTTCCAAAACAAAGGAGAATACACACTTCACCTGTTAGATGTCCACAGACAATTGTGTTTCTATCTAAACAGAACTAATTCTTTCAGAAAATCTTACTAGCTTTTTGTATCCTTTTCAGATGCAAAAAAGGGCAAACCAGTTAAGAAGACCAGCTTAGCCAAATGGTTAATGGACTGTATTTAATTTGTTTATGAATCCAAAGGTGTTCCTTTACCTCAATGAGTTAAGGCTCACTCTACTAGATCTATGGCAACTTCTCAAGCTATTTGGGCCAAAGTTTAAATTGACAGTATTTGTTCAGCTGCCTCCTGGTCTAATTCTCACACTTTTTTTTCCCGCTACAAATTGGACATAGTGTCTAAAAGTAGAGTTGCCATTGTTTCTGCAGTGCTGCGAAATATCCCTCCATGAAGGTCACCCAAGGTTTTGTTGTAGCTGGGGACTCTGTCCCTCAGGTCAAGGAAGAATGAGAAGACAGCATCAGATAAAGAAGGTATGTACTTACCACAACATTCCATCTGTGTTGTCTTTCTCATTCTTCCACGACCTTCCCTCCCTCCTTCCCCCTGTTCCTTGGGGTAAGACCTGACAGATGTGTCTACAGGAACCTCTGTTCCATTGTTAATCTCCTGTTCTTTCTCTTTTCTGTATTAGTAGTTTTCAGAAGTAGTTGTACTTTGCCTATATAGTTTATTGTTGGCAAACATGGTATCAGCAAACTCGATCTGAGGTAACCAGGAGGATTGAGGCATTATGGGCAGGGGAGGAGCTCAGACTTGTGAGCTTAAGATTTTGAAAAGTCGCATCCAAAACCCACAGGTCGAGGAAGAATGAGAAAGACAACACAGATGGAATGTTATCGTAAGTACATAACTTCTTTTTCTCTGCTTGTATCTGTAGCTAAGGATTTTTGCAGATGTTATTTTAAGCATAGTAGAAAGGGTTTCTGTCTGGCATTAGGATCATGCCTCCAAACTGTTCTCTACTAACTTGCTTGTCTCTATAACCAAACCACCTAATACTGCAGATGGCTCCCTATATTCAAATACTATAGCTAAACTGTGGAACACCATCTCACTACCACTGAAATCCGTTCATAATGTAAACTCATTTAAAACACAACTGAAACTTCTCCCTACCAAATCAGTCCGTCTGCTGCTATATATTTCCAGGATAGATGCCACTGTAATTTTCCGTCTTTCATATTGTCAGACCATTTCTCTTCATTCAGAATCATGTGCTCTTCAACCAGTCACCATCAGTACCTGAATAGATCTTATGTTGTCCTTTTCATTCATCCCGCAACAATTGGAGACTGACTTGGCCACATTTACAAGACTCTCGGTTGCAACTCACAAGCTCTTCCCTCTACCCACAGTGCACAGTCAACCTGCTATACCTCAGATCTCATTTGCTGCTATATCGCTACAGATGCGGATCCATCTCCAAGAGCTTTTTAGATGTTTTCTCTTCTTTTATTAAATCTAGAAGCTTCTAGCTTACGATCTTACTTCCTTCATCCACCTCCCTCACTTGTTGAATTTTCAAGTTTCTTTACCTTGCCTTTTCTTCTACATCTTTTACCTCGGATAGATGTCGGTACAATTGTTGGTACTTTCCTTACCCTTTTCTATTTTCTACCCTCTAGAAGGTATTCTTTTGCCTAGCATTGTTAGTAGTTAAAAAAAAAAAAAAAAACTTTCCTTTTTCCATTTCCTTTCTGTCTTTGTTAGTAGTGGTGAGGCATTGTATTATGACCAAGAAATAAGTGGTCTTAAAAAATGCACTTCGAGTGGACATAACATCCCTAACTCTTATGCCCACAGAGAGTATGTCTACTGTCTTGGAGGTTCTCATCTCAACACAGACTGCTTCATTTGTGCAGCCTTTAATTCCAGGGCCCTTATTGATCATATAAATAAATTAGTTTTAAAGGGATTGCTGCCACTTTCTTCAACTTCAGGGGTACAAACCCCCACAAAATAATCCAAAGCCTCTTCAGAGGTGAAAGAATCACTTAAGCAGTCTCCAACCCATTCTCCGAAGACTACTGCATCTTCAGAGCATCCTCATAAGATTCAAAAGAAATCCAATCCCATGTCCTGAGATCCAACAGCTGTTCATACCAAGTCTCCAAGAACCCAGACACCAGGGTTCACTGCATAACCTGTTTCTCTTCAGCTCCATTCCCCCTTTCCTTCAGGGGACCCCAAGGACATAGTCTTGCCTTCAGTCCACCACTTCCTCCATGAGGTCCTCCAGGAGACTTTCAGAAGCTGAATTAGATAGAATGATGAAGAAGCTCCTCAGAGCTCAGATTCTTATGGGAGTTATCCCGGCTGCATCTCTCATCAGATCCATGAGACTCCCTTCTACTTCTCATGCAGTGATCTCTCCTTCATTGATCTTGACCCACAGTTTCAGAGCCATCAGTTCAGAGAAACTCAAGAGTGTTGACGTCGGAATCAAAGACAGCTAGATCTTTGATTCCGACTACTTCCCTGATTTGTTTGGCCCTGATTCCTTTGGACCAGAATGAAGTGTCGGCCCCAGATCCGTGGTACTAGGTTCCACTCTGATGTTGTGACAGACATCCCTGCCCCTTGGAGGTTTGGCTTTGGACAGCTTGGATCCCACTCTCCCTTCAAGATCTGGGTCCGGGCAGGGTCGCGGCATGGTATCATCAGCAGCTTCAGCTCTGGTGTGCCCAGTTATGGCTTCTCCCAGTTCTTCTGCTTTCGAGGTAGTGGAGAGGGTTTTCTCTTGTCTGATAGATCTGACTACTCTTTCCTTTTCGGATCTTGCAGCCATACCCCATTCGGGTCTGAGCTGTGATCCTCTCAGGCTTATTCCACAGGGACAGCCGGCACCATCAAGCATCCAGACAGTCCCCATCAAGGATTTTCTCCTCTCTTTTGATGCCTCTCTAGATCACCCCACTGAAGAGGTTCCCAAAAAGAACATGTAAGAGGAGACGCACAGATTTCCCCCATGGAGTCCCCATCAAGGATTTTCCCCTCTCTTTAGATACCTCTGTAGATCATCCCATTGAAGAGGTTCTCCGAAAAAGAACATGTAAGAGGAGACTCATAGATTCCTCCATGGAGTCTGTCACCGAAGACACTGAATTCGATGAAGGGAAGGGGTCCCTCATATCTCCACTGGATAACGTCTCCTTAGGAGACGTCATAGAGATTCTCAGACAAATGGGTGGGTGGTCCTGTGTTACCCCCTCCTAAGAGGAGTCGGTCTTTCTGGAAGCCTTTGGGTCCAGCTCATCCACTTCTTGGGTGACTCTCCCGGCTGATGAGCTTTTAGATCTAGTCTCTCGCCAGGTGTGGAAGGAGTCAGATACTGTAGACCCCATTCCCTGTCACCCTGATAAATTTGTGACATCACTTGAAGACAGGCTACACTGGAGCAAGGGAGTCCCTGTTGATGCTATGGTTGTGGTGGTAGCCAAAGAAAAGGAACTGGCGGAGCAGAGCTGCACTGTCCATCCTCCTAACAAAGTCTGGGACATTGGACAGATGCAGAAAGTGTATTTTTGCCTCAAATACCTTTACCTTATATTCTCTGAATAACTTGAAACATTTCACAAGATTTCAGAAGGATTTGACTAAGGAACTTTCCAAATCCTTCTCCGAGTCCATGTCAGTGCAGGACTACAAGGATTCTTCTTCACATCTGGCCACTCTGTTATTCATCTCTAATGCATCCATGAGGCTAATATCCCATGTTGCAGAGGGTATCTCATGTCTGGATGGCTGGTTCAGACACAGCTGTCTGGAGACATGTCTCGATGCACCTGTGTGACTTTGCGAACTTTTGAAGTTCTCATTCATCAATGCTACTTTTGATGGAACCTCTTTATTTGGCCCTACTGTAAAGGAGGTGCTTTCCTGGCATGAGCAGGATAGAAAGACACTCTGTCTGCTTTAGGGATACGTTTTTCTACTGCTCAGTGATCCTTTTCTAGGATTCAAAGAGGAGGCAAGAAATGTGGTTCATTACTATGATGCCCATGCACTGGCCCAGCAGTCAGGAAGCCTCAATCCTCACCGCTAACACCAGTGAGGGGCGTTCATATAGGGAAAAGATAATAAATACACACACAGTAAAGTGCAATTTCCCTTAAGAGCACACACAGATCACAGTCGGTCTGGGGCTGGTTTCTCCCTTTCTCAACAGGTCCCCAATAAAACTCCCCACTGGCACAGCTATAGCATCCAGATCTCAGCCTAGTGGGCAAGCTAAAACCTCCAGCACCCTCTCCGTCCAACCAGTGCTTTGTGTCCCTGCCCAAGTAGCTGACACACACACTTTGAGATAAGAGTTTATGCAGCCACACCGACACTTTTGGGGAAGGCTGGCACAGGTTCTCCAGCTGTGCACCTTTTACCCAGACTGTATGGTAGAAATCACTGCCACCACCTAGCTAATATTTATCATCTACTTAAAGGCCCTTATGAAAGGGTGCCCAATTATACTGTGCAATATTATTATCCAAATGGTAAGTGCAACCAAACAGTCAAGACTTATTTGGAGTGACTTGGTGTACAGTATCACTATATACATGCAGTGTACTCTTAGAGCTTAAATTACCGCTACGCGAAACAGCCACAGTTGAAAGGTGTAAAAATATTTAATAATAAATAAAACAAATGCAAGACAATACTTCTTACTACACAGTTCAAGTCAAGAATTCAGAGATCACAGAGAAATGTTTAAAATAATACAGTAGAAAAGTTCTGACATCACAGAAAAACAGTCTAATCTTCCTAATTTCTAGCTATTTCTAAGAGAAACACTAAAGTCTAAAATCCTACTTACATATAGATACAGGCAGAGCGGTAGTGATGGATGTTCTCAAGACAAATGCTCTAATGCTCTCATTCTTTCTCTCCTTAAGTTGATAACATAGTACCCCTGATTCATTTCAGATTACATAATTTCTTTCTGGTTCCCAGGCTAACAGACTCTCAGAGGTTAATGGGCCCTATTGATCTTGCAGGTGGTCAGGAAGCCAGATCAATAAAATAAATTATACATGCAAATTCTAGCCATTAACTCTGGCATCAAAACAATAGTCAGGATGCCTCCCTCTAGACACCTCAGCTCCAAATTTTGACATCAAAAAATTGACTCATCAGCATTGTTACAGCAGAGTGCACTGCTACATTTTTGCAGTTCAGTATCCAATGCAGTCTTTTCACATTTAAGAGAACAAGCCTGTGGCGTACATTAATATTTACAAATGGCAGAATTATCTACAAAATTCTATCTGGCTGGGCTGGCAGCCTTTACCTAGCTTCACACATCTCCACTCCTGGAGAACTCAAGCTAGTTTCTCAATGACCCTTGAGAAACGTTGCTTGAGAGGGATAGGTTTATCTGAGTATACCTTACGCCATTCTCTATCTTGAGAGCCCATCTGCATTGGCATTGCTAATCCCACTGTGGTGCTGCACTGACATATCATATGCTTGCAACCATAGGCTCCATCATAGCAACTTGGCATTTTGCTGGCTGGCTTTGTTTAACCATGTTAGGGGGTTGTGATCTATCACTACCATGAATGTTCTTCCATACAGATAAGGCTGAAGTTTCTGCAGTGCCCACACTAGACATTCCTAGACATTCCTTTTCAACAGCTGCATAGCATTCCTCCCTGGGTTGGAGCCTACGACTGAGATAAACCACTGGGTGCTCTTCTCCCTCTGAAGAAATCTAAGTACAGCCCCCACCTCATGGTTTGAAGCATCCACCTGCACAACAAATTCTTTGCTGTAATCTGGACTGGCTAGCACAGGGGGTCCTCCCAAAGCTTCCTTAATACCTGCTCACATGCTTGGGTCCATACTACCTTATATGGCCTGATCTTCCATGTCAGGTCTGTGAGAGGAGCTGGACAAATTTTCTGTAGTACCCTGCTGTCCCTAAGAATGCTCTCACATGTTCAGTCCATTCTGACATTTCTACACAAGGATGATTGGATGTGTTCCATCAGTTTTCAAGGTGTGTACTATCACATCAAGATAAACAGATGATCTTGAAGAGTTCTGCACTTTTGGGTAGAGGCCAGTCTCTACCAGTTCAGAGCCCCTACCTTTTGGTCCCACCACAGGCCCCAAGGTGTTTACCAAATGTATGGCAGTGGAGGCAGCTCACTTGAAACTGCTGGGAGTCTGAGTGTTTCCATATCTAGGTGACTGGCTTCTCACCACCGCAACCAAGCATCTCCTAGAAGAATCTAGGGACTACTTGCTCCAGTTATGTCAATCACTAAGCATCTGAGTCAACATCTGCAAATCTCATCTTTAGCCTGTTCAGAACCTAGAGTTCATATGTGCTCAGTTGAATAGTAAGTCATTTAGCCTTTCTTCCATCATGTTGTGCAAGGATAATTAGGTACCAGGTGGAGCAAATTATTGTACACCCTTCTCCCCCAGCTAGACTTGTTCTTCAGGCCCAAGGGTCAATGGCAGCTGCCATGAGAATTAGTACAGCCTGGTTTTATATGCACATTCTTCAAAGGACCCAGGCTGTTCAGTTGTTGATTCTTCATTATCCCTTGTCTTTTCCAGTCAAACTCACTTGAGTTTGCAGAGGTCATGTACGTTGGTGGATTCAGTCAGAGTTTTCCTAGGCCATCCTTTTGTACTTTCACTGCCAGTAGCCACTGTAACCATGGATGCCTACCAGATGGGGCTGGGGGTATTTCTTGGGATAGATGGTCCAAGGCACATGGTCCCCAGAAGGGACTAGTTCATATATCATGTCCTAGAGATTAGTGCAATTCTGCTAGCATTGCAGGCCTTTCAAGATGTTCTTCCTGTTTGGATGATTGTTATACAAACTAACAACAGATTTGTGGTTTGGTACATCATCAAGTAGGGGGAACTTGATCTTAACCCCTTTATCGAGAGGCAATGAGAGTGTGGCAGTAGGCAATCTCCAACCACTTTCCTATGGCAATGCACCTACCATGAAAGTCCAGCATCCTAGTGGACAAACTCAGCCTGTCCATTCTGATGCCTCATAAGTGGTCTTTCACTCAATAAGTGGTGATGAGGATTCTCCATTGTTGGGGACAACCTTGCTGCGACCTCTTTGCCCCTCCCCACAACAGCGAGTGCAGCCTATTCTTTGCCCTTATCCTATTTCACGGGGAGTCACCGAGAGCTGCTCTAGTCCATGTTTGGCCATCTGATCTCCTTTATGCTTATCCCTCAATACCTCTAATTCCCAAATTCTTACAGAAGGCACTTCCATTGAAGAGCACAGTTATCCTCATTGCCCCCTTTTAGCCTCATCAAGTGCGGTCCCCTTTTTTGTTCTCATCTTTGTTATCCATCATGGATACTGGACCCCAGTCTAAACCTGTTTTCGCACCCCTCCTGGATGGATCATCTGGACATTCCAGGCCTTAGGTTGACTGCATGGTTTCTCCAATTCCACTGATAGCTACACAAACCAGGCTTTCCTCCCCAGTGTGACAAATACTTCTGTCTTCCCACAAGGCCTCTAAAAGGAAGATTTACAAAAGTAAAGAAAAAAGATTCTCCATTTGGGCTCTACAGAGGGAACTGGACCCCTTCACTGCTCCTGTCTCTGCAGTCCAAGAATTTGTATCATCTATTTTTCAAGAAGGAGCTACTTTTTCTACTGTCAAAGTGCAGTTGGTAGCCATATTTAATTTTCACTCAGGAGAAACTGCTTCCTCATTAGTTTCTTCAAAGTTGTGCAAGGGCTTTCTAAAAGTTATTTTCTTGCTTAGTCCCCCAGAGAAGAAACCATCATCCCCCCAGGATTTAACCGTCATCCTGCAAGGCTTACTGATTTAAATTTTTTGTCATGGAAAACAGCTTTTTCTGGTAGCCATTTTGTCGTTTTTGAAATCCAGGCTTTCTCTTCCAAATCTCCTTATCTTATTTTTCATAGAGACAAGGTTACCTTATGAACCAATCCATCTTTTATGCCTAAAGTAGCCTCCGAAGTTAATGTTAATCAAGCCATTAATTTGCCTGTTTTCTTTCCCAGCTTTGCTAACAAAGGAGAGTACATGCTTCATCTTTGGGATGTACATAGGCAACTACATTTTTATCTCCGCAAAACAAAAGATTTCAGGAAATCAGAACAATTGTTTGTCTTCTTCTCCCCAAACAAATTGGGCTCACCAGTTTTTAAAATTACCCTGGCCAAATGGATTACTGATTGCATTTCCTTTGTTTTCAGTCTGCAAGGTCCGTCCCTACCCAGATCTCCTAAAACACATACCACTAGGTCCATGGCTATCTCTTCTGCTTTTTGGTCTAAAACTTCTACTGACTGATCCTCATACCTTTATTGCTCATTACAAATTGGATTTGACTTCCAGGAGCAGAACTGTCTTTGGTTCTGCAGTACTCCAGAATATCCTTCCATGATGGCTATTCAAGGTTCATGCAGCTGGGGCAATGTGTCCCAATCATTGAGGAATGAATGAAAAGGACAGCATCAGATATTAAGGTTATGTACTCACCATATCTGTGCATTTGCATTGTACACTTTCATTCTTCCTCAACTCCTCACCCTCCGTCCCCCTTCCTTTCAACTCCTGGAGTGACCTTGTGGCTGCTGTGGAACGTCTTTTCCAGGCTTGAGCCACTGCTGTTACTTCAACTATGCTTAGGAGTAATTACTCCCAGGGCTTAAAAGGCAGCAAACTCAGTCTGAGGTATAGAAAGTTGACTGGGGCGTTATGGGTAGAGGGAAGAGCTCGTGAGATGGATGTAAGAGTCTTGTAAATGCGGCTGAGCTGGATCTAAAGTTGGATCCAATACAAACCTTATAATAGCCATATATAATTGCTTCTGAACCTGCTAAATACCCTCTTAACTACAATATTAACATTTTCTGCCATACCAAGTTCCTTCCCTTACTTCCATTTCTTTAAATTTCTAATCACTAATCACAAGCTGTATTATCTGTTTGACAAACCCACTAATACACATCTGTAGCCATTCAATTTTCACCATATACTAAATGCATAAATATCTTTTATACTGTAATAGTTTCTTTAATTTCATATTAATGCAATCTAATTAACAAATGTATGTGTAATTCTCAATGTATGTGATTTAATTTCTGTTCGTTAAGCAATAATCCATGACTGTGTGTGGGTATATCAGGATTTACCCACACACAGTTGTGGATCATTGCAATTATACAGAAACATTATTTAATAAAGAAATTGCTTACCTTTCTTAAATTATATGTTTGAATAATGGCTTATTAGTCTCCTTCCCAATTGTCTTCTCTTTGCTGACACACTGCGTGTGCATATGCAACTTACTTTCCCACACTTGCACAGTACATCCGTGCAGGAGAAACAATGGAGAAAGGAGCATCTCCATTACATTTTTTCTTTAACTATTAAAAAAATAGAAAATTTTACAAGGGACATTGGAAAAATAGGAAAATCAGGTATTTTTCTGTTTCTTTAGTTTTGCATAACATACCTGTTGTGGTGTGTCCTAGAATGCTGTTACCCAGCATATGGTAATATAAAGTCTGCATAATGTATATTACTCAGTCAATGTTTGTATATTGCTGAACCTTTTCTCTCTGGGTTTCCACTCAAAAATGGGTTTTTGACTAAACCCACTCTGACAAAAGCAAATAAAGTTTTATTCCCTGCTTTTAGCTACAGCTAAGAACTTTTTGGGCCTTTTTAACACAATGGACACTGTTGAATGTAAATGAATGTGCTCTTTAGATAATTAATTTGGTGGTAATAGAGGGAGACATTGAGCCTTGAGTAACTGTGGATCCAGAATAGTTAAGTGGCATCAGTACGCGGCATCTAGTGAGCTCTATACTTGTGGGTGCCTGTACTGTACTGTACTGCTTTTGGAGCAAACATTGAATCCAGATTTCAAAGAAAAACAGGCGACTGCATTACATTTTTTTCATGGAAAGCAATAGATAGATGGATAATTGGATAGTTATTTCTGTCTGTAAGTGAGCTGTCACCCCTTCTTAACCCCCCCCCCAAAAATAACATGTTTTTTAAGAAGGAGCAAGGAATGTTCAGATAGGGTGTCCACCCCTCTTTATAAATTGAATTAACCAAAAGAAAGTTGTTGGAATATGTCAGAATGTTATAATAGCAGTGATTGTCAACTATGCTACAGCGGTGGCATTCTAAAAGCTGTTCAAATGCACTCGTCATATCCATTGTTCTCCAATATTGCCATTAATTTTGGGGTTTATTTTTTTACTTTTTCCTGCATTTTTTCTCTATTGTAAAATAAGAGCAGTCACTGTGCTAATTATGCTCATATGTTAGGCTGGCAATATTAAAAGAAAATGTTTTCAACTAAATGGCAATTCAGTTTCTTTTGAGTATACTTTTACAGAAGGTATATAATTAATCCTGATCTATAAACTAAAGAGACAGATTTTTCAGAATTATGTTAACATAAGTCTAACAAGTGAAACACTTTCTAAATCTAGGGTGGTGAGGTGAGCTGAGATTGTTGGGGCTGCTTGTACTGACAAACTGATTGCACTTATATAGCAGAAATTAATTATGTTAATTTTTACTTGCACTTAACCTGGTTTCCTGTTGGCAGTAGCAGTCAGTGTCATTGTCACTAGTTCAGTATGTTACCACAGCCTAGGCAGTTGTAGTTATACTAACAAAAGTAAAAGTTTGCTAATTGCTTCAGTTACTGCCCGCAGTGTCAGAGACTACCCTCTCCCCACTCTGTAGACAGTGCTTCAGAAATAATAGTTGGACACCTTAGGTATTATTGAATCCTGGCTAAAGCCTAAGGATTCCATACCTCTGTCAATGATCAGCAACTGCCAGCTATAACACAACCAAAGACCAATTGGCAGGTCCAGAGGTACTTTGCTGTTAGTCATCAAAATATACTTCAAGCACACACCTTATATTTTCATGGATCAGTAATGACCATGGTCCAAGCTGACCAGTAAGTAAGTTAGTCATTGGGAGCAAATTTAAAATCAAAGTAGGCATTCTATACCAGTCAACAACAGTCTCCCAAAAATGTCTAAAATAACACTTTTTGACATCATTCCTTACCTGCAGTCTTGCAGTGCATCCCTAATTAAGGATTTTGAAATCAGAACATTACAAGTTTATGTGTAACTCACACAGTGGCCACTCTTTTACTTAGCTCATGCATGAGTGTACTGTCTTAACACTACCTCTGGTAAGCAGACTGCCTTGGACTTACTTTGCACAAGTCAACCAGATGGGTATCATTTTACCTCAGTCGATGCTGCATTAATCAGTAACACCTGTATGGTTTCAGCTATTTTTACTACCTGAGGCTACCCATGGACATAACACTACAGTTGAAAGTATGAATTTGTACAACCTTGATAAATAGAGATTTGCAAGGTCCTGACTACTAATTTGTGGTCCTGCTTGACCAAGCAAAAGACTGGTACATACTTTGCATAGCAGATAAGCTTGTATACAGTATGGGCAACTCATTCTGCAAGTATGGCTGCAGAAGGTATATTCAGCTTTATGATGGGTTTTAATTGCATCAAGATGTTTAAAGGTAAGGCAAGCAGATAACTGAAATATGTACCTACTTATACGCAACCCGTGTCTATTGGCTTTGATGTTCTTTCATGCATGTGATACATTCATTGCTGAATTAATACAGCATATTATCGACTTATCCTTAACCTCAGGAATTTTTCCAGAATAATAATAACTAAAATAAAAACACAATGTAATGGGGAAAAAAATGAGACACTGGCACTTTCCCACCTATCTGCGAAAAAGAGAGGAATTTAAGGAATGGGTAGTGGAAATTATTCAGGACCTGTTAGAGAAGATAGAAATGTCTTCTGAAAATATAGCTAGGGAGTGGGATAAAATTAAAATGTGTTTAAAAATAGGGTGGAAATAAAAGAAAGGGAGATATGGTTAAGAATTAACAAGAATTGTTTAGAGGGAGTGACAAATGTTAAAGTATTGCAAAATATGGGGAATCTCGCAGAACAAGAAGTGGAGCAATTGCAGAATGCTAAACAGAAAATTTTTTGAAAATAACTCTAGAGCACAAAATCTTTTAGCACAATGACTCAGGCAATCAAAAGTAGAAAGGACTGTCACTAAGCTTAGGGAGCCTCTAACAAGGAAGATAACAAGGGATTCTATAGAAGTATTAGAAATATTTCGAAAATACTATGAAAGACTGTATAAAGCAGAGAAATATTGAGATCAAGGAATGGTACAAATGAAAATGTTTATGGAAGAATTAAATATGCCAAAGCTGGAGGTAGATGAGGCTGAATTACTAACAGTTAAGATAGGAAGAGATGAGATAAAAATGGTGATATATAACCAATCTGCAAGAAAGTCCCGGGGAACAGATGGTATTCCTGTGGAAGTTTGGAAGCTAGGAGGGTACAAACTGATAGGAAGGTTTTGGTTAACAATATTGTAAGAGGTGGAGAAGTACCAACATTCTGGGAAAAAGCGATGGTAGCTGTAATACCTAAAGAGGGTAAAGAGACATCAGAGTTAGCTTCATACAGGCCCATTTCAGTACTGAACAATGATTATAAAGTGTTTGTGTTTAATGGCTAAAAGATTGGCAAAAGTGATGCAAAAATTGATAGATATTGCTCAATGTGGTTTTGTGGAGGGGAGGCAAACATTTGACAACATTAACAGAGCAATGATGATCTAGAGGGAAGCAGAATGTAAATAAATACCACTACCGTTAGTGGGGTCTTGATGTAGAGAAAGCATTTGACAGAGTAAGCTGGGACTTTTTGACCAGGGCAATGAAAGCATTTTCATTCTCTGATAAAATTATATAGTTGATTTGATGGATCAGAGGTGAAAATTAATGTAGGTTGGGTCCTCTCTGATGATCTCTGCTTCAGTAGAGGAACCAGGCAGGACTTTCCTATCTTCCTTTTGTTATTTGCATTATATTTATATTATATTATATTTAGCACCATTGGCAAACAAAATAAGAGACTCGGACACTCAAGGATATAATTGGTATGGTAGTCAAGAACAGCTGGCTCTATTTGCTGATGACATTATTTTATACCTGACAAAACCAGAAAGGGACATTACTGTGCTGTGGAACATATTGAGACCCTTTCAAATCTTTCTGAGATGTAAAATGAATGAAGCTAAAGCCAAGGCAATAGTGGCAAATTATGTACCCACATACAAATTGGGTCAGCAATATCCATATTTATGGGTACATGATAAAATGAAGTATTTAGGAGTATGGATTAAACATGATTCCGGTGTGGCAGCTAAGGATATCTGGGAAGAGACTAAACAAAAGATGATAATAAAACTGAGAAAATGGAAACTCTGTTATATGGATATAGATAGTAAGTTACAAGCAGGTAAAATGTTTTTAGTCCCTTTTGTCTTATACACAGGGCAGGCATAGGAGAAGTTATGGATAGCAGTTAATAAAGAGCTTAAAGATTTTCTCTGGGAGGGGAAGATGGTAAAAGTAGAGTGGGATAAGCTTATTCTTCCAATAGAACAGGGCAGATTAGGATTACCCAGTTTGAAGGGGTATTTCACATTTAAAGCTCCTGTATACAGCACAAGCAGAAAACTATTGTTTAAAGTGGAAAGAGATGATGATGAAGCTCAAGAAACAAAGAGAGACTGGTATTTTGGATGAAGACCTTTGAGAATAACAATAACCATACAAAATATTATATTTATAATGTAGCAGAAAGTGTTCTAAGAACTAAGCCAACATGGAAATGGAGAAAGGAAGTTTTGGCGATAGGGATGACTGCATTTAGGGATACAGACAATAGGGGGAGGGAATTTATTGGAGAAAACTGGCAAAGGAACCAAGGTATTGGGAGCAAATAACTAGAGAGGGAAAGATGATAGAATGGGAAGATGCCAAGAACTTATTTGGACTGCAGGTTAGAGATTTTCTTTCCTATGAAGGATTGATGTCAGAGTATAGGCAAAGAGAAATAAATAGTGGGGTCCTAAACAAAAGACCAGTGCTGGTAGAGTTTTTAGTAGACTCTAGAGCAAAAGTTTCTGTTAAGAAAGGAATAATTAGTAGAGCATATGAAATATTGCATGATAACTATAAGAATCAATTAAAGGAGGTCCGAAAGGCTTGGAAAGAGAGATTGGATAAGCAATTCACAAAGAAACAATTGGGGGGAATATATTTATTTCTCCCAAATATGCAACAGTCTCAAAGATTTAGGATCTTTGCATGGAAATGTTTACATAGGTATTTTTATACCCCAAGTAGACTCCAGAGAATTTTTTTGTTGAAGGTGTGATGGGGAAGAAAAAGATAACTGAGAACATATTTTATGGGAGTGTAATGAGTTTGCAGATGTTAAAGATTCCCTGTAGACTGCTCTGTCAGAAATGCTACGTGAGCATATTGATGTAACTAAGGAAATGATTTTTTGAGCTATGATAAAGAATCTGAATTGCCTAGACATATTAAGGCCTTGCTGGGTCTAATTATGATGGCTGCCAAAAAAGCAATTACTAGAAAATGGAAATCTTTATAGATATATTTATCTTTATAAATCTAGATAGTAAATCTATCACAGGAATCCTAGACTTGGATATCTTCTAAAATGTAATATTATATTGTAGAGAACGAATGAATTCTATCTGTTAGTCAATATGTATGTCAAAGTCTCTTCTATGGAAATTGTATGTCAAAAGTCTGTCCTTAAAACTATGTTTTGTAAAAAATTGTTCTCTTGGAGCTTTTCTCCCCAGGCCTCCACTGAAAATGGACTTGTAATCTAGTTGGAATCTCCCGATCAACAAATGTAAAATAAAAAAAAAAAATAATTGTGTCGATATGGTTTATTTTCATTTATATAAATATAAGATTGTCTATGTCATATGTGATAACTTAATAAAGATGTTTCTTGTCTAAAAAAAAATTGTTTTATGTTATGTCAATGTCATTGTTTCATCTTTAGACTAGGTTATCCCAGAAAAGGGTCCTTGGTCAGCCCATGTATCCAGTTAACAGATAAATAAATCAACAAAGAGATTTATGTTATAGCTTGACAGCTGATTGCATTTTCACTTGTGTAAGGCAATGCTTTTGGTAACTTCTTTGTAAAAGTTTTTACTTTGTCTTCATATTTTACTATCTGTTTTCAGGATGGGTGACAGGACTAACTACAGAACCAGTTCACAAAGAATTTGGACCAGGAGATGAAATAAAAATCAGCCCAGACATGCAGAACAAAATTGCAACCCTCAGGTAAACTGTGACTTCACATAAGAGTGCATTTGGCATACATCTGTCTTAAGTAATCCCATACAAGTAACAGCTTCAGAAACTGAGACATGTCTTGTCCATTTCCTGTTTTATTTCAACTGTGTTTATATAAGCCCAGCCAGTACTATTTACAAGTTTCTTTTTACCCTCAACTTATCAAAGTAGTACTACTTCCAAGTTCCTTCTTTCTCTCAAATTATGTTTTTACAGCATCGTCCTATGCATTGCTATGTTAGATATGCTTATTTCCCTTTATCATGCTTTGCCAACTCACTGATAAATCTGCTATGGCAGCATTTCCTGCTTTGCCAGTAAAATCCAGGAAAGCTAGCTGTGTAGAGCAGGACTGTAGCTGACAATGTAAGGCCTACCTTTCAAATCCAGGAAAGCCAACATGGAATAACAATGTCCTAGATAACAGTATATAAGGCCTGATTGAGGTAGGAGAATAGTGCTCGCAATATCTTGCTATCTTTGTTTTTTTCCTTTATAGGCTTTATTTCTTTCTTACACTAAACCACTTCTATGACCTGAATCACTTGAACAACTAGTTGTTTTCCTCTGGTTCTCTTTGCACCCTATATCACCCATTTTTTAGGTGGGAGATATGCTTCTGCATTTTTCAGACCGGCAGAGGTTTGCTTCACATATCCAAGCTATGGGACCACTGATGGAAGTGAGAGTCAATTATCCATCAAGTTGATTAGAAGAGTTCTCTCAAATATGCAACAAAATCTAGAAGATTTAGGATTTTTGCCTGGAAATGTTTACATCGATATTTCTATACCCCAAGTAGATTCCAGAGAATTTTTGTTCAGGCAGACAGCAAATGTTGTTCGTGTGATGGGGAAGAAAGAGGTAATTGGGAACATATTTTCTGGAAGTGTGGTCAACTGGTAGAGTTTAAGGATTCTCTGCGAGATGTACTGTCGGAGATGCTGGGTGGGCAGATCGGTCTGATGAGGGAGATGATTTTTCTGAGCTATGATACAGAATTATAATTGCCTAGACAGGTAAGGCCTTGCTGTGTCTAATAATGGTGGCTGCCAAAAAAGCAATTACTAGAAAATGGAAATCAAAATCTAAAACACCTATACTAGTAGTAGTGAATACAGTAACAGAGATAAAACAATTGGAACTGAGATCTTTAGAAAAGGGTCAGAGCAAACTACATATGAAAAAATGGGAATTGTTGGAACAGTATATACCAGGGAAGAATGAGGTTTAAAAGGCAACAGGACTTAAATGAGCTATGTTTTGTATGCCTGAAAAGGATTGGGTAGATTATAAGTGATGTATAATGTTTGCAACTGGTTGTGTGTTAGAATGGTTTGTGATGGAAAATGCCTGCTACTAGGATTGTGGTGGTGTGGTTTGTTTTCATTTATATAAATGCATGATTGCCTATGTAGTAAGTGATTGTTTAATAAAAATGTTTCTTGTTGAAAAAAGCAGGAATTTAATAATTTATGTAATGTTGCTTAGATTATATGATGTATAGCAATATATGTGAAGTATGTGCAAAGCCACAGTGGTGCCTCACAGCAAGAGATTCTCCTGTTCGATTTTCGGCTGGAGTGCCTTCTTTGTGGAGTCTGCATGTCCTCCCCATGGTCGAGTGGCATTTGAAAGACATGCGTGAATGGGCGTGCCTTCGCTGGAGGTTGGGTGTCGGGCTGACAACTCGGCACCATAAAAATCTACTGCCGATCATTAGCGGACCAGAGTTCCGCTGTGGTGACCCCTAACTGGGAAAAGCCGAAAAGACAAACAGCAATATATGTGAAGTATAATATTTGTTATGTTAATTATAGTTTGATTATTTTTATATGACTGTAAATTTTCATGTCACAAGCAATAATTCAGTAAAAGTGTTTGAAAAAAAAATTGTTTGAAAGAGGGTAAATTTGGAGGGAATTTTTTTTTAATCATAAGCCCTATTAGTCAATTTATGCAGTGTCCGAGAGCCATGGCTTGTGTCTTTCTACACAAATGAACTAATAAGAAAAAGGGATTTAGCTAGGAATTTCCAAATTGTGCATACAGGAGACATATTACACCCCCTTCCCCATAAAAGGCATAAGTAGCTCATGCTTGACATCATGATACACAGAGACATGTTCTATCTCTCTCTCAGTAAAAGCTATAGATCATCTAATGGCCTTAGAGTACACAATACGCATCCTCTTGATAAACATAAGTCTTTACTTGTAATACATTAGCTCCTTTGCCATATTATATAGAATGGGTTTTAGTTGTGGTACTGCTTTGCAACAAAGGTTTGTGCAGCAGTTGGAAAACTTAGCTGTAATGCAATACTGTGGCAAGCCTGTGTACCACATGATGGTAGTTAGTTCCACAGAGGTCAACTGTCACCAATGTTTATAGTCAGCACCCCTCTGTGCCGCATCAAGGCTAGTCGCAGAAGTCCATTCAAACAACTGCCAAAATGCAACACTTAATAAGCATCACTGCAGCACCATGACAGTCAAAACCCACTGGGATCCATCCATGCCAGTAACCTCCATTCTCTGCACATAGCCAAGCTGGGCCAGCACAATAAGTGTTCTCACACTCAACAGCCGTGGTTGACACTTACCATAGCAAAATACCCAGAAGTACATGGTGTTTCTTCTGGCTAAAGGCACACAGATCCTGTTTAGTCCAACTTAAAATAACTGCAGTGTAATTTTGATAGCCTGATGTGTTCTTTACTTTCAACATATTCCATTGTTGGGAACATTCTACTATTTGTCCCGTAATAATATACTTCTTATAATAAATATATTTTGCTTTAAAATGTATGCAAACCTAGGCAAATGTGGGCAGCCAAAGGTCTGAGTTGTAAAAATTGTTTTGATGTAAACATTCTTATAGTATTGAAAAAGCCTGTAGGCTTGATACACTGATGACTATGAGTGTTTCTAACCCTATTTTAAATAATAACATGTCTAAAGTCACATTATAGAATCTAAGGCATAGAAAGATCACCAAGGTTTAGATGGCGTCAAGCAAAAAATTGTAGCTATCAGCAATTACCTTCTCAAAAAAACACAGACAATAATTTAACCCTAGCACAGTACTAGCACCAGCATGATCATTGCAGCATCTCCCACTCCGTGTGCACTTCTGCCCATATGTGCGCACGCACACACACCCACACTGTGACACAGACATACATTAACTTATTCAAAATAAATACTTGTCCTCAAGCATTGTGGGTTATAGATGCCCCTGCCAAAATAAATAAGTAAATAAACCACAGATAGTGATTCAGAATACATAATTGCCCTCAGTGTAATGGAGCAAAGAGTTTGTGACAAATTTGCTGCACAGCAACACATGATATATGATTTTGTTAGACATTCTAATACCATTAAATCCATCGCTAACAGCTACGTTTGGAAGCTCTGCAGTGTTTCTTTAGTTAAATATCCTGTTTGCTTTAAAACACAGGCAGGCCCAGGCAAATGTAGGGAATCACGTGTATTTTATAAAAATAATCCTGTTATAAATAGTATTACAGTAATAAAGGAGTCTATAGATTTGTTGTATTCATTGTAATAGCATAAGTCAACAGTCAAATCAGGCATGCAAGTCTTAAGCAGAATAAAAAAAATTATCAGGTATTCCTTTTTCTGAGTGCACATACAGTCAGCTTACATCACAGGATATACACCATAAGACTATGCAGTATGATCACTGGCATCAGCAGTAGAGTGATAAATGAGAGACACTCCCCCCACACCTGTCAAAAAAAATGCAAAGACACAGTCGTTCAGAATGATTAACATCTCATTGTTCACACTTAGGATCATAGGTGTGTAGTAGGCTAATGGCCCTAGAGCCTTTACAAGCCTAGCCCATAGGATTAGCCTGGCATTGTGCCACTGACCTTAGTTCCCAGTGCCTCTGATGAGTAGAGCCACTGGAGTTATCCCCGGGGTGAATTTTCTATTTCCCATCTACTCATTAAGATTTGTGTTGAAGAGGGCCAGTGAGGTGCTCTGCTTGACATGTATGGGAAGTCTGTTCCATAGCATGGGCAGTCTCTGGGTTATGAACCTGTCCCTCCAGCATGTTCTGTTGATTGTGGTAATGAGATCAAGGTCTCTGGAGCGTGTGGTGTGGAGGGATTGTGATTTCGTTAGATATAGCATTTCTAACAGAGCTGGGTCAGTCATGGCTTTGTAAGTCAAGCAGAGTTTGCTTCTAAGTAGGAAATATGAGACAGAATAGTTGGAGTTTTTTTTAGTCTGTCCATACAGGACAAGTGTTTAAGGCCTAGGATTCTCTTTGTGAGGTACTTTTGCGGCCTCTCCAGTTGTTGCAGGTGTTTAGTGAGGTACATGCCAAATGGGGCATTGTACTCAATGAATGGCCTAACGAGGGAAGAGTAGAGGGATACAATGATCTCTTTCTTCCTGGATGCAAAACCTTAGTAATGAGATATGTCACATAGAAGGACTTTCTGACCACAGTGGCATGTGGTGGTCAAAAGAGTGGTTGCTGTCAACCTGTGTTCCCAGATCTCTTATAACGCCTTCTGTGTTCAGTGGACTACCATTGATGTGGTAATTCATGGGAACCGGATTTTTCCCAAAGGGGATGATGACACATTTTTTGGCATGGAGCTTAAGGCCATGGTTCTGACACCAGTCACTGGTCTCAGTGAGGCCTTTCTGTAGGATGTCGATATCACTTGGGGAGTTAATAATAGCTCCTAACTTGCAATCATCTGCAAATGTTGTCTGCCAGAGTCCCTTCGTGTTGGCCTGGACTTCAGAGAAGTAGATATCAAACAGGAGAGGACCCAGGACTGAACCCTGTGGGACTCCACTCATGACTGGTTGGCAATCGGACTTGGAGTCAGCTACTTTCGCACTGTGGGTTCTATCTGTGCGACAGTTTGCAACCCACCTAGTGATATAGGGGTTGATGCCTAGCTTAGTGAGTTTTTCTATGATTCCTGAGTGGGGAATTGTATCAAAGGCCTTGGCCAGATCAAGGTAGGCTGTATGAACCACCTTGCCTTCATCCACAGCTCTGGTGACTGACTCAAAGAAGTCAACCAGGTTGAGCAGGCATGATCTACCCTTCACAAAACCAAACTGTGTGGGATCCAGAGTTTGGCGAGTCCCTGTATCCTTGTTCATTAGGTCCATGATGATACGTTCTATAGCTTTGCATATCAGACTCATCAGGCTAATGGGGTGATAGTTCCCAGGGTCTGTAGTCATTCCTCCTTTGTGGAGAAGGATGATTGTAGCAGTGCGTCATTTGGTAGGGACAAAGCCTGAGGTGAGGCTGTGATTGAACAGGGCACACAAGTGAGGTTCACTCTGTAGTTCACGTAGAACACAGCCAGGGATACTGTCAAGTCCCATAGAAGCTGTATTCTTGGCCTTGGACAGTACTGTTTTAACATGTGCAGCAGTAATACTAGGTCCCTGGCAATCTACTGGTATTGTGATTGACACACAAACCTCACTAATCCAATCCCAAATAATTACAGTACACTAATCAAAGATTGATGTCTGTCATAACCTACTTTAATCATGTTTTGTATTGCAGAAAAATTATTTGTTTTAAGTTAAGCAAATACAGGCAAATCAAGGCCTATAGCCACATAGGTTTGCCTGGATTTGCCTCTTTGTTGAAAAAAATATTTATTTCTTGACATTTGTTAACCTGGAAAGTCCACTGGGCTTGAGACCTATTTTCAGTGGAGCCCCGGGGACAAAAGCTCCAAGTTGCATGAAAATCGTTACATGAATTTGTAAGGAACAATTAGTTATAAAGCAAGTGAAATAATACAAAAAACTGTCTAAACAGCACATGTGTTGTAAAAAGGCACAATACAGTAACAATGGAACATTATTTTGTTTTATTTTTTTTATTTAACATTTGTTAAATGGGAAAGTCCGACTTGGAACAAAGCCAATTTTCAGCGGAGGCCCGGGGAGAAATGCTCCAGATACATGTCTTTGTAACGTGGGAGGAAACCGGAGCACATGGAGGAAACCCACATGCACGCAGGGAGGACATGCAGACTCCACACAGAAGGCACCCCAGCCAAGAATCGAACTAGAGAACCTCTTGCTGTGAGGTGACAACGCTACCGCTGCACCACTGTGCTGTCCAACATTAACATTTATTTTATTTATTTATTTATTTATTTGCAGTTGTTTAACCAGGATAGTCCATTGGGCCAGAAGAACCCGTTTTCAATGGAGTCCTGGGGAGAAAAGCTCCACATACAAATTTACACACAGGTTAATTAAACAAACATAGATTACATAGGTTACATAAGAAGCAAGACTAAATTGATATACACACATAAAATGTATAAAGACTACATAGGTAAAAAAATTGTTTCAATCAAAGTTAAATTTTTTTTTTTTTTTTGAAACAAGAATTTGTAACCTGGGATTAGAGAGTAAGGAAGGGAACAGTGTAGAAGTAAGTGTAAGTCATGAGGGATGGGAGCAGGAGCATTCCCATGTGGAAGTTAGATAAGAGTGGAGTGATTTTTTAAAGGATGGGAGGCTAGAAGTGGTACGAATGGGCGGAGTTCCATAGGCGTGCCAGAGAGTGAGATAGGAGGTATTGTCCTGGGGGGTGGAGTGGTCTGTGCACTTCTATGAGGTTTTGATTGTTAGATCTGAGAAGTCTTTGTGTGTGATGCATTTTAAAGGTAGTGGAGAGAGAGGGACAGAGGGAAGGTTGGAAAATGAGTTTATGAGCATAGGTGAGCTGGGTGTAGGAGAGGTAGTTAGGAAGTTCAAGCCAGTTTAGTTTGTGAAGAGATTCACAGTGATGGGTTGAGGATTTGTTGCTAGTAGCGAATCTGGCTATTTTATTGTAACAAGAGGACAATTTGGTTTTGAGTGATGACTGTAGGTTTGTTAGAAGAGGGGCTCCATAGAGAAGGGAGGGTAAGAGAAAGGAAAGGAAAAATTATACAGATGTTCTTCATCTCACATTGCTGCAGTCCTTACATATGGGTAGTCCGCTGTCCTCGGTCGGCCGAATACCAAAGTATTAGGCTGACGTCGGTCATGGGCGCTTAGATCTGACATCAGAGCGTCAGGGTATAAAAGCGCATGACCGACGTCATATCCTCAGTCTTTTTTGCCGCATGGTCCGATGCAGAAGCAGCGTTGCAAGTGCCGTTCGGCGTTCTGAAATTTTCGTATTCTGAGTTTCAGACCGAAACCAAGTTGGGCTAAGTACCCCGTTGGGGAATATTTTTGTTTTTTCTTGCCTCAGTTAATTCCGGATGTCAGAAAAAGTGAATAATTGTATTTCTTGTGGGAAACAGATACCGCATAGAGATTATCACTCTCTTTACATTCCTTGTTTGGGACCGGACCACGACGTAGTCGGGTGTCGGTTTTGTGCTAGGTTTAATAAGCGCACTATAAAAAGAAGGTTAGATTGTGCTAGATTAGTCTTTGGTAAGCGGTGTAATTATAATATGCCGTCGGATCCTCCGACGCCCGCTTCCACGAAGAAGCGCAAAGACAAATCCTTGAAACCTAGACAGGTTGATTCGTCCGTTTTGGACGCCGGTCCTGCTGGAAGCTACAATGGAGCAGGTGGATCCGGCTGAAGGTTCTGTTGAGTCTCGGGGGGAAACTTTGATTTTGCAGGATGTGGCCTCACAGGAGTCAGGTCAAGCTGAAGGGGCCTCTCAAGTTACTGTTCTCCCTTCTATGCCTAAGGTGGTTAGGCCTTCTGCTACTATTTCTAAGGCTTTTTCTAAGGGCAGGTCTGTTTTGCCTTCCTCTGGTGTCCCTCCAGGTACTTCAGGGTCTGTGCCTAAAAAGCACATGCTTAAAATGGCAGAAGATTTGATTACTTTAATTAGAGGTTCTATGCCCCCTCCTGATAAGAGGCCCAGGGTGGAACCAGAGTTGGAAAGTTTGGATCAGGCCTCAGATGACTCAGACTCTTCTGCGGCAGATATTCAAGATTTTCCCCCTTATTCGGATTCTGATGCAGAGGATTCCACTCCTTCTGCTTCTCCTCCAGAGGATTTTTCATTTTCAGAAAATCTGCATTCCATGAGGGAGCATTTTAAGTGGGAAGGACAGGATTTCTCTGATTCACGGAAGAGGCTTAGGGAATTCTTATTTTTACCACAGCATAGACCCTTGGCTATACCTCCTGTTTTGGATGTTGTTCAAGATGTTTTCTCGGAGGCTTCCCTTAATCCAGATTCTTTGCCTCCTGCGCCAGTTAAACCGGACAGGTATTACAGGGTGCCTGAAGCTCATAAATATCTGTATAAAAGTCCTAGGGCGGTCCCAGAAACTATTAGTCAGGGGCCTAAGGGTGTTAGAGCTTCTGTTGTAAAGAATCCGGTTCCTCTAGATAAGGAAGCTAGAGCTTTGGATAGATGGGGTAAGAAGGTTTATACCTCTTCTACTTTAGCAATGAGGGCTTTAAATTGCCAGTTTCATATGTTGAAATATCAGAATTTCCTTCTTTCTCAGCTAAAAGCTAAAGTGGATGCTTTGGCAGAGGGCATAGAGTGTAAAGAATTGCAGGATTTAGTACATGTCTCTGAACAGGTGGGTAAGCATTCTTTGCAGTGTGGTTTTGATGCTGTACAGGCCTCTTCTAGGGTGGCTGCCACTGGTTCAGTTCTTCGTAGGCACGCCTGGCTTAAGGATCAGACTTTGTCCGAGCATGTTAAATCTAGAATTCTGGATGCCCCGTTACAGTCGGAAGTTTTGTTTGGTCCCCCTGTGGAGTTGGTTTTGAAGAAAATGGAAGACAAGGCTAAGTCCATGCAAACTGTTAAAGATTTTTTGCAGGTGCAACCTCCAAAGTTTAGTAGAAATTGGCCTACTAAGGGGTGGACCTACCCTTCTTCTGATTCTCAGTCTAGGGGTAGATCTAGACGTGGCAGGGGCAGAGCTCAAAGTACATTCAGGCCTAGAACTTGGAGTTCACCTGCACAATCTGCAGGTGAGGGCAGGGGCCAGTCCTTTCGTAAACAGGCCCAATGACCTGCATTTTCAGCTGCCAGATTCTTCTTCCCTGGCAGCTCCTTTGGGAGGAAAGTTAGCACTCTTCAAGCAAAACTGGCTTTTAGTCACCCAGGACAAATGGGTGTTGGACATTATAAACCGAGGCTACAAGTTCTATTTCCATACATTGCCTCCTTTCAAAGGCATGCCAGACGCTCCTCCTCGGCAAAGGATAGAGGCTCACAAGCAGATTTCTTTACTTCTTCAAATAGGAGCTATACAGCCAGTTCCTCTGTCAGAAGTGGGACTAGGATTTTATTCTCGCCTGTTTCTAGTGCCAAAGAAGGGGGACACGTGGAGACCAATTTTGGATTTATCTATCCTCAACACTTATCTGGACATTCCAAAGTTCAAAATGCTGACATTGCAACAGCTTTTACCTCTGTTGGGAAAAGATCACTGGATGGTAACTCTGGATCTCAAAGAGGCTTATCTTCATGTTCCTATCAGGCCCAGTTGCAAGAGGTACCTGCGTTTTCGGGCTGGAAATTTACATTATCAGTTCTCTGCATTGCCCTTTGGCTTATCTACTGCCCAGAGTGTTCACAAAGGTTCTGGCTCCAGTGATAGCCTTTTTCAGGTTAAGAGGAATACAGATTTATCCTTATTTGGACGATTGCCTGATTATTGCACAACACAAAGACGAACTTCTGCATCATCTACAGTATGTGATGGTAGTGTTAAGATGCCTAGGGTATTCTGTGAACGAAACAAAGTCCAGTCTAGTACCCTCTCAGGACATGTGCTTTCTGGGTGTGAGACTGAATACAGCTTCCCAGATGGCCTTTTTGACCCCGGACAAACAAAGCAGCCTTTCTCTTTATTTCCATCAAATGTCTCTACAGTCCAGGCTGACTGCAAGGACAGTCCTTCAAGCCTTGGGGTTCATGGCATCTTGTATTCTGGTGCTTCCCAATGCCAAACTGCATATGAGGAAGCTTCAATGGTATCTCAAAAATGTATGGACACAGCACTGCCAAGATCTAGACACTGTCATTCGGATAATACCTTGCATTCAAAAAGAATTTTTGTGGTGGGCTCAGGAATGTCACCTAAACAAGGGACTCTCTGTGACCCGACCAGAGGCGAGTCAGATTTTAACGACAGATGCCTCGGACAAGGCTTGGGGAGCACACCTCAATGGAAAATGGGTGCAAGACACGTGGCCTGTCAGACTTCAACTTTTGCATATCAACTTGAAGGAGATGTTAGCAGTCCAATTTGCATTGATGGCTTTCAAGGATTTACTTCACCCAGGACAGGTGTTGATTCAAACAGACAACACTACTGTCATGTGGTACATCAACAAGCAAGGGGGAACCCATTCGTACCCTCTTTGCAGGCAAGCGATGATTTTGTGGGAGACTGCTCTCAGTTTACACCTCAATCTGCAAGCAAGGTTTCTACCAGGAGCACAGAACTCCTTAGCGGATGTGTTGAGCAGACACATTGTGGATCCTCACGAGTGGAAACTGGATCCTCATGTGTTTCAAAAGTTGACAGTGTTATGGGGGACTCCAGACATAGATCTGTTCGCTTCTCCACTAAATTACCAGTTGCCAAAGTTTTGCACAAAAAGGTTTCATCCCACAGCTTGGAAGGTGGATGCTCTGTCATTCAGTTGGAGCAATCTTCATGTTTATGCCTTTCCACCTCTGCCTCTCATTCCCAAGGTACTCCTGAAGGCCAGAATAGACAAGCCATCCATGATTCTGATAGCACTGGATTGGCCTCGACAGCACTGGTATCCACTACTGAGGAGTTTGGTACGGGAGCCTCCATGGCCTCTGCCTTTGATTCCGCATCTTTTGTCTCAGGAGGGCAATCACTTCCTCAATGTCAAGATTCAGTCTCTGCATCTCACAGCCTGGCATATTCTGTTTTAGACCCTGGAGGGTCTCAGCTTCCACAACAAGTTTTGAATGTTATTTTGGAGGCCAGAAGGCCTAGTACAAGGAAAGTTTACGCTGATAAATGGAGGAGATTTTTCCTTTGGAGCAAAGCGAAGGACTTTGATGTTTCCAAGCCTGATTTAAGTGTTTCTCTTCAATATCTTACTGAGTTATTGGACAAGGGTTTGTCTTTCTCCTCGATAAAGGTTCATGCTGCAGCCATTTCTGCTCACTATGACTGTGACCCTCCTTTATTTTCACATCCTTTGTTTAAGCAATTTCTTAGAGGGGCAAAGAACATAAGACCCCCACGGAGAACTCCTACTCCTGCTTGGGATCTCAATTTTGTGTTGGAAAAGCTTACTCTACAACCTTTTGAGCCTGCAGCTACTGCCGAGTTAAAGTATTTATCATGGAAGACTGCTTTTTTGTTGGCCATTACCTCTGCAAGAAGGGTTTCTGAATTACAGGCCCTTATGGCAGTGGAACCTTTCCTGATTTTTCATAAGGATAGGGTATCTTTGCGTACTAATCCTTCCTTTATGCCTAAGGTGGTTTCTAGTGTGGCCTTGAACCAAACTATTCATTTGCCTACTTTTTATGCAAACCCCCAAAATAAAGGGGAGAAGATTTTGCATACTTTGGATATTCACAGGCAGTTACGTTATTATTTGAGCAGAACCAAGGGGTTCAGGCAGTCTCAGTAGTTGTTTGTTTCTTTTGCTTTGGGTTCTCAGGGAAAACCTGTTTCAAAACAAACTAGTTCTAAATGGATTGGGTTTTGTATTTCTTTCTGTTATTCCCATCATGATAAGGAGATTCCGGCTGGAATCAGACCTCATTCCACTAGA